>NW_026691294.1:0-176840 GCF_020826845.1 Diceros bicornis minor
AACACATAAAAGCATATGTAGTGGTCAAAGGGAAAGCACGCCACTAAAAGAATTGATCCCATGAAATACACTATTCTATTTGTTTATGTATCAAATGACTGATAGGAAAGAGCCAGGCGTAGAGATAGTAGACTTGATCAATGTCATAGAGAATTCTTTTAACAGTTGTTCATGCCTTGTGTTTTACATCATTGATTAGGGGAGTATTTTCGTCTTTTCCTTTCCTAGTGTCTCCATCTTTCTCAACTTTTCCAGGAGACATATTTACATTATCCTCTAAAATGTTAGGGAAATTTTAAAAAAGTTATGACACATTGGAGTTGTTGATTTTGTATATGGGAGGAGCACTAGATTGCAAGTGAATTAGTGATCATTAGAGTTTTAGTTTGGTAAAAGACGGTAGTTGGAGTTGATACCAGGATGTTTGTAACCCAGTTTTTACTTCATTATTTGGTGTAGTTTTCCAAATGCCAGAGCCGGTCATTTTTAATGTAATAACTTGTCTCATTTTAGAATATGTGTTCTTGGAGAGGGTGATGCAGGTAAGTAGAAAATAATTTAATGTAGTGACTTGTTTTTCTCCAATGGATCTCTTATAAACCCAACAGCCATATAGCATTCTTTTGTCCAAATGACCTGATGGCACTTTCTTAACTTTTCTTGCTGTGACTCTAGCAATCTAGGGTCACACCACCTTCTCTCTCCTAGTCATGCTTTCAGTTGTAAGAGTGATATTGTCAATAGTACAGTGAGCAATTGGCACACACTCTACTCTTTTCTTACATGTATATATATGTATATGTGTGTGTGTCTATATTTCTCAACTGCGAACTTTGGTAACATAATTGTTAAGGTGTGAACTATTTGCAGTGCACTTAACAACTGATGGCTACACATGATTGTGTAGTGACATCACGGTTAAAACCCTTCTTTGCAACATGTGGCCCCTTTCAGTTTTATTTTCAAGGAAGGGTTCAATGACTTTTTTCTTTTGGAAGAAGAAAGACTTGCATTTCCATCTTAGAAAATCGAGAACTGGTTTCTTGCCTTTTTTCTTTTTTTGTCTTCAGCTCCTCGTCCTACTGGTTACTAATTCACATGTCCAGTCACTTCAGATTCATGGTGCTAACCCTTTGCCTTGTTCAAGGCTCTGACTTTAATTATTCCATAATCCCTTCTGTGAAGGAGGTTTCTCTCCACGCTCATCTAGCGAGGAAGGAACCGACCCTCCTTTATGTGAACTTGGAGACAGAGGCCAAGGTGAAGCCTCGGTGCCCCTCCACACCAGTGAGCTGCAGAAGGGCTGCAGAGTCCTGTGAATCTTTGGCTCCCCTCCTGGCTCCCTCCGGAGTTGGCATTGCCTGCACGGAGGAGCCCAGCTCCTTACAATCGAATTGGTGAAGTCTCCTGAAGCCGGCTGAAGGATAAGACTGGCCGGAAAGGACATCAGCAAGCAGTGTGCTCCAAAAGTGGGTGGCAGAAACACTCAGAAGAAGAAAACCTTTCCGTTTCTCTTGTTTTCTCTTTATCTTCTCTCCCTTCCTTTTCCTTTCCTTAGATGGTACAGAGCCTGTCCACCCCCCATGGTGGCTGTTTTTCTCCTCAGAGCCCCAGGACAGAGCTGTATCTCTTAGTTGTAGGTCAACCCATGGGGGTTCTTTGCCTGGAGTCCCACGGCAGTTTATTCACATCTCTTCATTCAAATGATTTCAGTAGTGTAATTTATCTGTTTAGGCATATCTGTCTTCCTTGCAGACCCCCAACATTTCAAGACCTTTGGGCACATAGTAGATGCTTAAGTACTTGAGTGAATCCGTGAAGATCTTTTGTTGAATACGATCTAAATAAATACAATACCTACTCAGCACACGAATGCAGGCACTTGAGAGAGAGTTTGGTGTCTGCTGAAGCAGGCTGTGGACCAGCTTAGGGGCTCAGTGCCAAAGTGACCCAATAGATTTAGACAAAATGAACGAGATAATTAACTTCAATTTTGCAATTCATGGAGAACAGGAGCAGGATATCTAGGTGTGAATCGGGACTTGATCATTCTTGTTGCATCTTTGGAAAATCCAGTCCTTTTTCTTTCTATGGAAACGTGACTGGCCAAGAGAGTGAACGGAGGACTGGCTTTAGAAAGGCAATTTTGTCACAGGAAGTCCTGGAGGAAAATATATGGAAGGAGAGCTGCTAGAAACATGGCAGAGACGTTTTGTGTAGAAACCCTAAAATGTGGGTTTACATGCTGTCTGAAAGAGTTGTAACCCAACTTTTCTCCACTACAGATTTGAGCAGCTTTAAATATCTAGGTATACAAAAGGATTAGAAAGGAAAATAGATCCAACTGAAAGGAATTTCGGATGGAACAATGAAATGATGCTGAAGTGAGCCAGCGCACTGAAAAGAGTTTCAGAAAGACCTGCAGTCTCTAAAGGCAGTGGGCAATGTATCCATCAGGTTTCAAGTAGAAAGGGAAATGGGAACAATTGTCTGTCATCTCATGTCCAGGAGATGACAAGCAACAGTCTCTCAAGAGAAGAAAAAGATTTCTTTCCAACCGGTCGAACCAGCCACCTGGGCCAGGCCCCTTTCAAGTGGACGAGTTCCAGAGGAGAGAGCCCCGGGGCCTGCCGCCAAGTTTCCTGGGGCGTGTGCTGGGCCCCCTCAGAGGACCAGGCAGCCTGGCAGCCTGTGTGCCAGAGCTGAGATCTGGCGGCCTCCCACACCCGGTTCCCTGTCCTGCCCCGTCCTCCCGAGGGAGGCCGATGGTCCTGGCAGTGGCGAGTGGGGTGGGGCTGGCTGTGAAGCTTTCCTGGGATGCCCCGGGAGAGGGCGCCGGGGGATGGGCTGCCCCTGGCCAGGTCTGAGGCACTGACCCAGCTCAGGGCTGTCGGGGGCGGAGAGAGAAGCCCCTCCGCCTCTTCCCTGAAGCTTCTTATGGCTGGCCAAATCCTTCACAAGACAGGTTCGCTGGAGAAAATAATACCCAGCTTCAGAACACGTGTACAGGGGAGAAACCCGCGAAACTGAGTCTCTCAACACAATGGCAGAGATTCTCCTCCTATCTCCAGCTGCAGACAAAGGAGGATGTTGGGGGTGCGGTTTGGGCATGTGAGACTGGAGAAGACAATTGTCATGGAGAGGGACATGTAGACGATTGGATTGTCTGAACCGGTTCCCCTGCAGTGGGGTCAGGCCCGGAAGGGACAGCACGGAGGTGACCATGAAGGGGCCTCTCCGTGGTGTGGCTGGCCCCGGGGGGCCGCGCCTGGGGATGGGGATGGAGGGGGGGAAGTGGGATGGCCTGTGAGTTGGCAGCAGTGGTGGCTGCAGATACTCAGAGGTCAGGGATCTCTCACTCTTTCCCTGCCTGTCTGTCTGTCTGTCTCTCACTCTCTCTCTCTCTCTCTCTCTCTTTCTCTCTCGGGGACCTGAGGAGAAGAGGTGGGCGAGCCCTGCCCGCCTCGCCTACCTGCCTTCCTCTCCCCTGGCCCCTTCTTTCTCCGGCTGCTTTGAGTGCCCTGTGGGCTTGGGTTCAACCCCTGAGGCCAAGGGCGCATGCGCCACCCGCCACCGCCAGGGCCTAGGGCGGGCCTCGGGGGTCCTCAGTGAAGGCCCCGCCCGCCCGCCAGGCCAGGCCAGTCCCAGCTGAAGAAGGAACGCCAACGCCCTGCTGGACTTGGCTTCAGCTGTTGTCTCCCTCCCATCCCCCACTTGCAATCAGCTGGCCGGCCGCTTCCCTTCTTTGGAAGCGGTGGTCTGGACCTGGTGGCCAAAGGCCGACTGGGGTGCCAGGTCAAGGCTCTGCCTCGGCCAGCTGCTTTTGCCCGGGCCTCATTTCTTCCTGGAAAGGCAAAACCACGGCCTCACCCCACGCCCGCACTTGTCGACTCCAGCCAGGTGGAGGAAAGGCTCTGTGGAATCCGAAGGGCCGAGACAGGCTTATGGCCAAGCAGTGAGTGAGGCCCCAGCAGGCCGCCGGCTTGGGGAGCCGCTGCCACACGGGCAGGCCCTTCCGCGACGGGTCCCAGCATCATCTCTGGAGTCGGGAGGGCCTGGCCTTCCTAGTGCCCAGGCCACGGCTCTGAGGAGAAATCCGCGTTGGAGGGCACGCGTGAGGCCCTCGGCCTGAGGGCGCTGGTGCCACGCCGGGGGCGACTGGAAGGCTGGCTGGGCTCGCCTGCTTTGTCCAAAGGAGGCTGGCCAACCAGCCCAACCGGCCACCTGGGCCAGGCCCCTTTCAAGTGGACAAGATCCGGGGGAAAGGGCCCTGGGGCCTGCCGCCAAGTCCCCTGGGGCGTGTGCTGGGCCCCCTCAGAGGAGGGAGCCACCTGGCAACCTGTGTGCCAGACCTTAGATCTGGCGGCCTGCCACACCCGGCTCCCTGCCCTGCCCACGCCTGCCTCCATCCACTCCACGGAGGACGATGGTGTTGGCAGTGCGAGCGGAGATAGTCGTTAGAGACTTCACTTGGAGTTGTAGTCCAAGAGCATCACAGAGGAGCACTGAGCTTGGGCTCGGCCATTTATCCGCTTTGTAACCTGGCTGAGTTTTCTAGCCACTGTACCCAGTCTCTTCATCTAGCAAATGGTGCAAAGAACAACATTGACTACGTCGGGATGCTTTCAGGTCATGTGAGTTAAGATATGTTCCAGCACAGAGTTTACATTCAGGGTGCAGTCCTTGGCTCAGTAGAAGTGTTCGCTGCTGTTCTTATGATTTTCATTATTTCACGTCCTTATCTTCCTCGTGAGTTCCCTGTCAAACCAACCACGATCCACGGTGTCAGCAGTTTGATTCCAGGTCCCTGCTTCAAGGCCTGCAGAGGGAACCTCGTGCTCATAACCTCCTGTTTTTCTCCCAGTCTCTGGAGGGATGCATTGACCTCTAGCTTGTCTGCACTGAGGCACGGAATGGGGTCCACACCCAACCCCGCGTCTCCTCCTTTTCATATCTGATGCTTTGGGAAGACTGCTTACTGTTCACTCGGTGGACTATACTCCCTGACATGAGCAACGCACGGGAGAGAGGCGGTAGGAAACACTGATCCATGTAGGGCTCTGAGTTGACCATAACACAGAGTACAGTTGATCAAGGGCCGAGGTAGGGTTCCTTAAGGCAAAGATCTGCCGAGATGAGGGTGTTCTGATGTGACGCCGCCTGAAAATAAAGCAAACACATAAAAGCATATGTAGTGGTCAAAGGGAAAGCACGCCACTAAAAGAATTGATCCCATGAAATACACTATTCTATTTGTTTATGTATCAAATGACTGATAGGAAAGAGCCAGGCGTAGAGATAGTAGACTTGATCAATGTCATAGAGAATTCTTTTAACAGTTGTTCATGCCTTGTGTTTTACATCATTGATTAGGGGAGTATTTTCGTCTTTTCCTTTCCTAGTGTCTCCATCTTTCTCAACTTTTCCAGGAGACATATTTACATTATCCTCTAAAATGTTAGGGAAATTTTAAAAAAGTTATGACACATTGGAAGTTGTTGATTTTGTATATGGGAGGAGCACTAGATTGCAAGTGAATTAGTGATCATTAGAGTTTTAGTTTGGTAAAAGACGGTAGTTGGAGTTGATACCAGGATGTTTGTAACCCAGTTTTTACTTCATTATTTGGTGTAGTTTTCCAAATGCCAGAGCCGGTCATTTTTAATGTAATAACTTGTCTCATTTTAGAATATGTGTTCTTGGAGAGGGTGATGCAGGTAAGTAGAAAATAATTTAATGTAGTGACTTGTTTTTCTCCAATGGATCTCTTATAAACCCAACAGCCATATAGCATTCTTTTGTCCAAATGACCTGATGGCACTTTCTTAACTTTTCTTGCTGTGACTCTAGCAATCTAGGGTCACACCACCTTCTCTCTCCTAGTCATGCTTTCAGTTGTAAGAGTGATATTGTCAATAGTACAGTGAGCAATTGGCACACACTCTACTCTTTTCTTACATGTATATATATGTATATGTGTGTGTGTCTATATTTCTCAACTGCGAACTTTGGTAACATAATTGTTAAGGTGTGAACTATTTGCAGTGCACTTAACAACTGATGGCTACACATGATTGTGTAGTGACATCACGGTTAAAACCCTTCTTTGCAACATGTGGCCCCTTTCAGTTTTATTTTCAAGGAAAGGGTTCAATGACTTTTTTCTTTTGGAAGAAGAAAGACTTGCATTTCCATCTTAGAAAATCGAGAACTGGTTTCTTGCCTTTTTTCTTTTTTTGTCTTCAGCTCCTCGTCCTACTGGTTACTAATTCACATGTCCAGTCACTTCAGATTCATGGTGCTAACCCTTTGCCTTGTTCAAGGCTCTGACTTTAATTATTCCATAATCCCTTCTGTGAAGGAGGTTTCTCTCCACGCTCATCTAGCGAGGAAGGAACCGACCCTCCTTTATGTGAACTTGGAGACAGAGGCCAAGGTGAAGCCTCGGTGCCCCTCCACACCAGTGAGCTGCAGAAGGGCTGCAGAGTCCTGTGAATCTTTGGCTCCCCTCCTGGCTCCCTCCGGAGTTGGCATTGCCTGCACGGAGGAGCCCAGCTCCTTACAATCGAATTGGTGAAGTCTCCTGAAGCCGGCTGAAGGATAAGACTGGCCGGAAAGGACATCAGCAAGCAGTGTGCTCCAAAAGTGGGTGGCAGAAACACTCAGAAGAAGAAAACCTTTCCGCTTCTCTTGTTTTCTCTTTATCTTCTCTCCCTTCCTTTTCCTTTCCTTAGATGGTACAGAGCCTGTCCACCCCCCATGGTGGCTGTTTTTCTCCTCAGAGCCCCAGGACAGAGCTGTATCTCTTAGTTGTAGGTCAACCCATGGGGGTTCTTTGCCTGGAGTCCCACGGCAGTTTATTCACATCTCTTTCATTCAAATGATTTCAGTAGTGTAATTTATCTGTTTAGGCATATCTGTCTTCCTTGCAGACCCCCAACATTTCAAGACCTTTGGGCACATAGTAGATGCTTAAGTACTTGAGTGAATCCGTGAAGATCTTTTGTTGAATACGATCTAAATAAATACAATACCTACTCAGCACACGAATGCAGGCACTTGAGAGAGAGTTTGGTGTCTGCTGAAGCAGGCTGTGGACCAGCTTAGGGGCTCAGTGCCAAAGTGACCCAATAGATTTAGACAAAATGAACGAGATAATTAACTTCAATTTTGCAATTCATGGAGAACAGGAGCAGGATATCTAGGTGTGAATCGGGACTTGATCATTCTTGTTGCATCTTTGGAAAATCCAGTCCTTTTTCTTTCTATGGAAACGTGACTGGCCAAGAGAGTGAACGGAGGACTGGCTTTTAGAAAGGCAATTTTGTCACAGGAAGTCCTGGAGGAAAATATATGGAAGGAGAGCTGCTAGAAACATGGCAGAGACGTTTTGTGTAGAAACCCTAAAATGTGGGTTTACATGCTGTCTGAAAGAGTTGTAACCCAACTTTTCTCCACTACAGATTTGAGCAGCTTTTAAATATCTAGGTATACAAAAGGATTAGAAAGGAAAATAGATCCAACTGAAAGGAATTTCGGATGGAACAATGAAATGATGCTGAAGTGAGCCAGCGCACTGAAAAGAGTTTCAGAAAGACCTGCAGTCTCTAAAGGCAGTGGGCAATGTATCCATCAGGTTTCAAGTAGAAAGGGAAATGGGAACAATTGTCTGTCATCTCATGTCCAGGAGATGACAAGCAACAGTCTCTCAGAGAAGAAAAAGATTTCTTTCCAACCGGTCGAACCAGCCACCTGGGCCAGGCCCCTTTCAAGTGGACGAGTTCCAGAGGAGAGAGCCCCGGGGCCTGCCGCCAAGTTTCCTGGGGCGTGTGCTGGGCCCCCTCAGAGGACCAGGCAGCCTGGCAGCCTGTGTGCCAGAGCTGAGATCTGGCGGCCTCCCACACCCGGTTCCCTGTCCTGCCCCGTCCTCCCGAGGGAGGCCGATGGTCCTGGCAGTGGCGAGTGGGGTGGGGCTGGCTGTGAAGCTTTCCTGGGATGCCCCGGGAGAGGGCGCCGGGGGATGGGCTGCCCCTGGCCAGGTCTGAGGCACTGACCCAGCTCAGGGCTGTCGGGGGCGGAGAGAGAAGCCCCTCCGCCTCTTCCCTGAAGCTTCTTATGGCTGGCCAAATCCTTCACAAGACAGGTTCGCTGGAGAAAATAATACCCAGCTTCAGAACACGTGTACAGGGGAGAAACCCGCGAAACTGAGTCTCTCAACACAATGGCAGAGATTCTCCTCCTATCTCCAGCTGCAGACAAAGGAGGATGTTGGGGGTGCGGTTTGGGCATGTGAGACTGGAGAAGACAATTGTCATGGAGAGGGACATGTAGACGATTGGATTGTCTGAACCGGTTCCCCTGCAGTGGGGTCAGGCCCGGAAGGGACAGCACGGAGGTGACCATGAAGGGGCCTCTCCGTGGTGTGGCTGGCCCCGGGGGGCCGCGCCTGGGGATGGGGATGGAGGGGGGGAAGTGGGATGGCCTGTGAGTTGGCAGCAGTGGTGGCTGCAGATACTCAGAGGTCAGGGATCTCTCACTCTTTCCCTGCCTGTCTGTCTGTCTGTCTCTCACTCTCTCTCTCTCTCTCTCTCTCTTTCTCTCTCGGGGACCTGAGGAGAAGAGGTGGGCGAGCCCTGCCCGCCTCGCCTACCTGCCTTCCTCTCCCCTGGCCCCTTCTTTCTCCGGCTGCTTTGAGTGCCCTGTGGGCTTGGGTTCAACCCCTGAGGCCAAGGGCGCATGCGCCACCCGCCACCGCCAGGGCCTAGGGCGGGCCTCGGGGGTCCTCAGTGAAGGCCCCGCCCGCCCGCCAGGCCAGGCCAGTCCCAGCTGAAGAAGGAACGCCAACGCCCTGCTGGACTTGGCTTCAGCTGTTGTCTCCCTCCCATCCCCCACTTGCAATCAGCTGGCCGGCCGCTTCCCTTCTTTGGAAGCGGTGGTCTGGACCTGGTGGCCAAAGGCCGACTGGGGTGCCAGGTCAAGGCTCTGCCTCGGCCAGCTGCTTTTGCCCGGGCCTCATTTCTTCCTGGAAAGGCAAAACCACGGCCTCACCCCACGCCCGCACTTGTCGACTCCAGCCAGGTGGAGGAAAGGCTCTGTGGAATCCGAAGGGCCGAGACAGGCTTATGGCCAAGCAGTGAGTGAGGCCCCAGCAGGCCGCCGGCTTGGGGAGCCGCTGCCACACGGGCAGGCCCTTCCGGCGACGGGTCCCAGCATCATCTCTGGAGTCGGGAGGGCCTGGCCTTCCTAGTGCCCAGGCCACGGCTCTGAGGAGAAATCCGCGTTGGAGGGCACGCGTGAGGCCCTCGGCCTGAGGGCGCTGGTGCCACGCCGGGGGCGACTGGAAGGCTGGCTGGGCTCGCCTGCTTTGTCCAAAGGAGGCTGGCCAACCAGCCCAACCGGCCACCTGGGCCAGGCCCCTTTCAAGTGGACAAGATCCGGGGGAAAGGGCCCTGGGGCCTGCCGCCAAGTCCCCTGGGGCGTGTGCTGGGCCCCCTCAGAGGAGGGAGCCACCTGGCAACCTGTGTGCCAGACCTTAGATCTGGCGGCCTGCCACACCCGGCTCCCTGCCCTGCCCACGCCTGCCTCCATCCACTCCACGGAGGACGATGGTGTTGGCAGTGCGAGCGGAGATAGTCGTTAGAGACTTCACTTGGAGTTGTAGTCCAAGAGCATCACAGAGGAGCACTGAGCTTGGGCTCGGCCATTTATCCGCTTTGTAACCTGGCTGAGTTTTCTAGCCACTGTACCCAGTCTCTTCATCTAGCAAATGGTGCAAAGAACAACATTGACTACGTCGGGATGCTTTCAGGGTCATGTGAGTTAAGATATGTTCCAGCACAGAGTTTACATTCAGGGTGCAGTCCTTGGCTCAGTAGAAGTGTTCGCTGCTGTTCTTATGATTTTCATTATTTCACGTCCTTATCTTCCTCGTGAGTTCCCTGTCAAACCAACCACGATCCACGGTGTCAGCAGTTTGATTCCAGGTCCCTGCTTCAAGGCCTGCAGAGGGAACCTCGTGCTCATAACCTCCTGTTTTTCTCCCAGTCTCTGGAGGGATGCATTGACCTCTAGCTTGTCTGCACTGAGGCACGGAATGGGGTCCCACACCCAACCCCGCGTCTCCTCCTTTTCATATCTGATGCTTTGGGAAGACTGCTTACTGTTCACTCGGTGGACTATACTCCCTGACATGAGCAACGCACGGGAGAGAGGCGGTAGGAAACACTGATCCATGTAGGGCTCTGAGTTGACCATAACACAGAGTACAGTTGATCAAGGGCCGAGGTAGGGTTCCTTAAGGCAAAGATCTGCCGAGATGAGGGTGTTCTGATGTGACGCCGCCTGAAAATAAAGCAAACACATAAAAGCATATGTAGTGGTCAAAGGGAAAGCACGCCACTAAAAGAATTGATCCCATGAAATACACTATTCTATTTGTTTATGTATCAAATGACTGATAGGAAAGAGCCAGGCGTAGAGATAGTAGACTTGATCAATGTCATAGAGAATTCTTTTAACAGTTGTTCATGCCTTGTGTTTTACATCATTGATTAGGGGAGTATTTTCGTCTTTTCCTTTCCTAGTGTCTCCATCTTTCTCAACTTTTCCAGGAGACATATTTACATTATCCTCTAAAATGTTAGGGAAATTTTAAAAAAGTTATGACACATTGGAAGTTGTTGATTTTGTATATGGGAGGAGCACTAGATTGCAAGTGAATTAGTGATCATTAGAGTTTTAGTTTGGTAAAAGACGGTAGTTGGAGTTGATACCAGGATGTTTGTAACCCAGTTTTTACTTCATTATTTGGTGTAGTTTTCCAAATGCCAGAGCCGGTCATTTTTAATGTAATAACTTGTCTCATTTTAGAATATGTGTTCTTGGAGAGGGTGATGCAGGTAAGTAGAAAATAATTTAATGTAGTGACTTGTTTTTCTCCAATGGATCTCTTATAAACCCAACAGCCATATAGCATTCTTTTGTCCAAATGACCTGATGGCACTTTCTTAACTTTTCTTGCTGTGACTCTAGCAATCTAGGGTCACACCACCTTCTCTCTCCTAGTCATGCTTTCAGTTGTAAGAGTGATATTGTCAATAGTACAGTGAGCAATTGGCACACACTCTACTCTTTTCTTACATGTATATATATGTATATGTGTGTGTGTCTATATTTCTCAACTGCGAACTTTGGTAACATAATTGTTAAGGTGTGAACTATTTGCAGTGCACTTAACAACTGATGGCTACACATGATTGTGTAGTGACATCACGGTTAAAACCCTTCTTTGCAACATGTGGCCCCTTTCAGTTTTATTTTCAAGGAAAGGGTTCAATGACTTTTTTCTTTTGGAAGAAGAAAGACTTGCATTTCCATCTTAGAAAATCGAGAACTGGTTTCTTGCCTTTTTTCTTTTTTTGTCTTCAGCTCCTCGTCCTACTGGTTACTAATTCACATGTCCAGTCACTTCAGATTCATGGTGCTAACCCTTTGCCTTGTTCAAGGCTCTGACTTTAATTATTCCATAATCCCTTCTGTGAAGGAGGTTTCTCTCCACGCTCATCTAGCGAGGAAGGAACCGACCCTCCTTTATGTGAACTTGGAGACAGAGGCCAAGGTGAAGCCTCGGTGCCCCTCCACACCAGTGAGCTGCAGAAGGGCTGCAGAGTCCTGTGAATCTTTGGCTCCCCTCCTGGCTCCCTCCGGAGTTGGCATTGCCTGCACGGAGGAGCCCAGCTCCTTACAATCGAATTGGTGAAGTCTCCTGAAGCCGGCTGAAGGATAAGACTGGCCGGAAAGGACATCAGCAAGCAGTGTGCTCCAAAAGTGGGTGGCAGAAACACTCAGAAGAAGAAAACCTTTCCGCTTCTCTTGTTTTCTCTTTATCTTCTCTCCCTTCCTTTTCCTTTCCTTAGATGGTACAGAGCCTGTCCACCCCCCATGGTGGCTGTTTTTCTCCTCAGAGCCCCAGGACAGAGCTGTATCTCTTAGTTGTAGGTCAACCCATGGGGGTTCTTTGCCTGGAGTCCCACGGCAGTTTATTCACATCTCTTTCATTCAAATGATTTCAGTAGTGTAATTTATCTGTTTAGGCATATCTGTCTTCCTTGCAGACCCCCAACATTTCAAGACCTTTGGGCACATAGTAGATGCTTAAGTACTTGAGTGAATCCGTGAAGATCTTTTGTTGAATACGATCTAAATAAATACAATACCTACTCAGCACACGAATGCAGGCACTTGAGAGAGAGTTTGGTGTCTGCTGAAGCAGGCTGTGGACCAGCTTAGGGGCTCAGTGCCAAAGTGACCCAATAGATTTAGACAAAATGAACGAGATAATTAACTTCAATTTTGCAATTCATGGAGAACAGGAGCAGGATATCTAGGTGTGAATCGGGACTTGATCATTCTTGTTGCATCTTTGGAAAATCCAGTCCTTTTTCTTTCTATGGAAACGTGACTGGCCAAGAGAGTGAACGGAGGACTGGCTTTTAGAAAGGCAATTTTGTCACAGGAAGTCCTGGAGGAAAATATATGGAAGGAGAGCTGCTAGAAACATGGCAGAGACGTTTTGTGTAGAAACCCTAAAATGTGGGTTTACATGCTGTCTGAAAGAGTTGTAACCCAACTTTTCTCCACTACAGATTTGAGCAGCTTTTAAATATCTAGGTATACAAAAGGATTAGAAAGGAAAATAGATCCAACTGAAAGGAATTTCGGATGGAACAATGAAATGATGCTGAAGTGAGCCAGCGCACTGAAAAGAGTTTCAGAAAGACCTGCAGTCTCTAAAGGCAGTGGGCAATGTATCCATCAGGTTTCAAGTAGAAAGGGAAATGGGAACAATTGTCTGTCATCTCATGTCCAGGAGATGACAAGCAACAGTCTCTCAGAGAAGAAAAAGATTTCTTTCCAACCGGTCGAACCAGCCACCTGGGCCAGGCCCCTTTCAAGTGGACGAGTTCCAGAGGAGAGAGCCCCGGGGCCTGCCGCCAAGTTTCCTGGGGCGTGTGCTGGGCCCCCTCAGAGGACCAGGCAGCCTGGCAGCCTGTGTGCCAGAGCTGAGATCTGGCGGCCTCCCACACCCGGTTCCCTGTCCTGCCCCGTCCTCCCGAGGGAGGCCGATGGTCCTGGCAGTGGCGAGTGGGGTGGGGCTGGCTGTGAAGCTTTCCTGGGATGCCCCGGGAGAGGGCGCCGGGGGATGGGCTGCCCCTGGCCAGGTCTGAGGCACTGACCCAGCTCAGGGCTGTCGGGGGCGGAGAGAGAAGCCCCTCCGCCTCTTCCCTGAAGCTTCTTATGGCTGGCCAAATCCTTCACAAGACAGGTTCGCTGGAGAAAATAATACCCAGCTTCAGAACACGTGTACAGGGGAGAAACCCGCGAAACTGAGTCTCTCAACACAATGGCAGAGATTCTCCTCCTATCTCCAGCTGCAGACAAAGGAGGATGTTGGGGGTGCGGTTTGGGCATGTGAGACTGGAGAAGACAATTGTCATGGAGAGGGACATGTAGACGATTGGATTGTCTGAACCGGTTCCCCTGCAGTGGGGTCAGGCCCGGAAGGGACAGCACGGAGGTGACCATGAAGGGGCCTCTCCGTGGTGTGGCTGGCCCCGGGGGGCCGCGCCTGGGGATGGGGATGGAGGGGGGGAAGTGGGATGGCCTGTGAGTTGGCAGCAGTGGTGGATGCAGATACTCAGAGGTCAGGGATCTCTCACTCTTTCCCTGCCTGTCTGTCTGTCTGTCTCTCACTCTCTCTCTCTCTCTCTCTCTCTTTCTCTCTCGGGGACCTGAGGAGAAGAGGTGGGCGAGCCCTGCCCGCCTCGCCTACCTGCCTTCCTCTCCCCTGGCCCCTTCTTTCTCCGGCTGCTTTGAGTGCCCTGTGGGCTTGGGTTCAACCCCTGAGGCCAAGGGCGCATGCGCCACCCGCCACCGCCAGGGCCTAGGGCGGGCCTCGGGGGTCCTCAGTGAAGGCCCCGCCCGCCCGCCAGGCCAGGCCAGTCCCAGCTGAAGAAGGAACGCCAACGCCCTGCTGGACTTGGCTTCAGCTGTTGTCTCCCTCCCATCCCCCACTTGCAATCAGCTGGCCGGCCGCTTCCCTTCTTTGGAAGCGGTGGTCTGGACCTGGTGGCCAAAGGCCGACTGGGGTGCCAGGTCAAGGCTCTGCCTCGGCCAGCTGCTTTTGCCCGGGCCTCATTTCTTCCTGGAAAGGCAAAACCACGGCCTCACCCCACGCCCGCACTTGTCGACTCCAGCCAGGTGGAGGAAAGGCTCTGTGGAATCCGAAGGGCCGAGACAGGCTTATGGCCAAGCAGTGAGTGAGGCCCCAGCAGGCCGCCGGCTTGGGGAGCCGCTGCCACACGGGCAGGCCCTTCCGGCGACGGGTCCCAGCATCATCTCTGGAGTCGGGAGGGCCTGGCCTTCCTAGTGCCCAGGCCACGGCTCTGAGGAGAAATCCGCGTTGGAGGGCACGCGTGAGGCCCTCGGCCTGAGGGCGCTGGTGCCACGCCGGGGGCGACTGGAAGGCTGGCTGGGCTCGCCTGCTTTGTCCAAAGGAGGCTGGCCAACCAGCCCAACCGGCCACCTGGGCCAGGCCCCTTTCAAGTGGACAAGATCCGGGGGAAAGGGCCCTGGGGCCTGCCGCCAAGTCCCCTGGGGCGTGTGCTGGGCCCCCTCAGAGGAGGGAGCCACCTGGCAACCTGTGTGCCAGACCTTAGATCTGGCGGCCTGCCACACCCGGCTCCCTGCCCTGCCCACGCCTGCCTCCATCCACTCCACGGAGGACGATGGTGTTGGCAGTGCGAGCGGAGATAGTCGTTAGAGACTTCACTTGGAGTTGTAGTCCAAGAGCATCACAGAGGAGCACTGAGCTTGGGCTCGGCCATTTATCCGCTTTGTAACCTGGCTGAGTTTTCTAGCCACTGTACCCAGTCTCTTCATCTAGCAAATGGTGCAAAGAACAACATTGACTACGTCGGGATGCTTTCAGGGTCATGTGAGTTAAGATATGTTCCAGCACAGAGTTTACATTCAGGGTGCAGTCCTTGGCTCAGTAGAAGTGTTCGCTGCTGTTCTTATGATTTTCATTATTTCACGTCCTTATCTTCCTCGTGAGTTCCCTGTCAAACCAACCACGATCCACGGTGTCAGCAGTTTGATTCCAGGTCCCTGCTTCAAGGCCTGCAGAGGGAACCTCGTGCTCATAACCTCCTGTTTTTCTCCCAGTCTCTGGAGGGATGCATTGACCTCTAGCTTGTCTGCACTGAGGCACGGAATGGGGTCCCACACCCAACCCCGCGTCTCCTCCTTTTCATATCTGATGCTTTGGGAAGACTGCTTACTGTTCACTCGGTGGACTATACTCCCTGACATGAGCAACGCACGGGAGAGAGGCGGTAGGAAACACTGATCCATGTAGGGCTCTGAGTTGACCATAACACAGAGTACAGTTGATCAAGGGCCGAGGTAGGGTTCCTTAAGGCAAAGATCTGCCGAGATGAGGGTGTTCTGATGTGACGCCGCCTGAAAATAAAGCAAACACATAAAAGCATATGTAGTGGTCAAAGGGAAAGCACGCCACTAAAAGAATTGATCCCATGAAATACACTATTCTATTTGTTTATGTATCAAATGACTGATAGGAAAGAGCCAGGCGTAGAGATAGTAGACTTGATCAATGTCATAGAGAATTCTTTTAACAGTTGTTCATGCCTTGTGTTTTACATCATTGATTAGGGGAGTATTTTCGTCTTTTCCTTTCCTAGTGTCTCCATCTTTCTCAACTTTTCCAGGAGACATATTTACATTATCCTCTAAAATGTTAGGGAAATTTTAAAAAAGTTATGACACATTGGAAGTTGTTGATTTTGTATATGGGAGGAGCACTAGATTGCAAGTGAATTAGTGATCATTAGAGTTTTAGTTTGGTAAAAGACGGTAGTTGGAGTTGATACCAGGATGTTTGTAACCCAGTTTTTACTTCATTATTTGGTGTAGTTTTCCAAATGCCAGAGCCGGTCATTTTTAATGTAATAACTTGTCTCATTTTAGAATATGTGTTCTTGGAGAGGGTGATGCAGGTAAGTAGAAAATAATTTAATGTAGTGACTTGTTTTTCTCCAATGGATCTCTTATAAACCCAACAGCCATATAGCATTCTTTTGTCCAAATGACCTGATGGCACTTTCTTAACTTTTCTTGCTGTGACTCTAGCAATCTAGGGTCACACCACCTTCTCTCTCCTAGTCATGCTTTCAGTTGTAAGAGTGATATTGTCAATAGTACAGTGAGCAATTGGCACACACTCTACTCTTTTCTTACATGTATATATATGTATATGTGTGTGTGTCTATATTTCTCAACTGCGAACTTTGGTAACATAATTGTTAAGGTGTGAACTATTTGCAGTGCACTTAACAACTGATGGCTACACATGATTGTGTAGTGACATCACGGTTAAAACCCTTCTTTGCAACATGTGGCCCCTTTCAGTTTTATTTTCAAGGAAAGGGTTCAATGACTTTTTTCTTTTGGAAGAAGAAAGACTTGCATTTCCATCTTAGAAAATCGAGAACTGGTTTCTTGCCTTTTTTCTTTTTTTGTCTTCAGCTCCTCGTCCTACTGGTTACTAATTCACATGTCCAGTCACTTCAGATTCATGGTGCTAACCCTTTGCCTTGTTCAAGGCTCTGACTTTAATTATTCCATAATCCCTTCTGTGAAGGAGGTTTCTCTCCACGCTCATCTAGCGAGGAAGGAACCGACCCTCCTTTATGTGAACTTGGAGACAGAGGCCAAGGTGAAGCCTCGGTGCCCCTCCACACCAGTGAGCTGCAGAAGGGCTGCAGAGTCCTGTGAATCTTTGGCTCCCCTCCTGGCTCCCTCCGGAGTTGGCATTGCCTGCACGGAGGAGCCCAGCTCCTTACAATCGAATTGGTGAAGTCTCCTGAAGCCGGCTGAAGGATAAGACTGGCCGGAAAGGACATCAGCAAGCAGTGTGCTCCAAAAGTGGGTGGCAGAAACACTCAGAAGAAGAAAACCTTTCCGCTTCTCTTGTTTTCTCTTTATCTTCTCTCCCTTCCTTTTCCTTTCCTTAGATGGTACAGAGCCTGTCCACCCCCCATGGTGGCTGTTTTTCTCCTCAGAGCCCCAGGACAGAGCTGTATCTCTTAGTTGTAGGTCAACCCATGGGGGTTCTTTGCCTGGAGTCCCACGGCAGTTTATTCACATCTCTTTCATTCAAATGATTTCAGTAGTGTAATTTATCTGTTTAGGCATATCTGTCTTCCTTGCAGACCCCCAACATTTCAAGACCTTTGGGCACATAGTAGATGCTTAAGTACTTGAGTGAATCCGTGAAGATCTTTTGTTGAATACGATCTAAATAAATACAATACCTACTCAGCACACGAATGCAGGCACTTGAGAGAGAGTTTGGTGTCTGCTGAAGCAGGCTGTGGACCAGCTTAGGGGCTCAGTGCCAAAGTGACCCAATAGATTTAGACAAAATGAACGAGATAATTAACTTCAATTTTGCAATTCATGGAGAACAGGAGCAGGATATCTAGGTGTGAATCGGGACTTGATCATTCTTGTTGCATCTTTGGAAAATCCAGTCCTTTTTCTTTCTATGGAAACGTGACTGGCCAAGAGAGTGAACGGAGGACTGGCTTTTAGAAAGGCAATTTTGTCACAGGAAGTCCTGGAGGAAAATATATGGAAGGAGAGCTGCTAGAAACATGGCAGAGACGTTTTGTGTAGAAACCCTAAAATGTGGGTTTACATGCTGTCTGAAAGAGTTGTAACCCAACTTTTCTCCACTACAGATTTGAGCAGCTTTTAAATATCTAGGTATACAAAAGGATTAGAAAGGAAAATAGATCCAACTGAAAGGAATTTCGGATGGAACAATGAAATGATGCTGAAGTGAGCCAGCGCACTGAAAAGAGTTTCAGAAAGACCTGCAGTCTCTAAAGGCAGTGGGCAATGTATCCATCAGGTTTCAAGTAGAAAGGGAAATGGGAACAATTGTCTGTCATCTCATGTCCAGGAGATGACAAGCAACAGTCTCTCAGAGAAGAAAAAGATTTCTTTCCAACCGGTCGAACCAGCCACCTGGGCCAGGCCCCTTTCAAGTGGACGAGTTCCAGAGGAGAGAGCCCCGGGGCCTGCCGCCAAGTTTCCTGGGGCGTGTGCTGGGCCCCCTCAGAGGACCAGGCAGCCTGGCAGCCTGTGTGCCAGAGCTGAGATCTGGCGGCCTCCCACACCCGGTTCCCTGTCCTGCCCCGTCCTCCCGAGGGAGGCCGATGGTCCTGGCAGTGGCGAGTGGGGTGGGGCTGGCTGTGAAGCTTTCCTGGGATGCCCCGGGAGAGGGCGCCGGGGGATGGGCTGCCCCTGGCCAGGTCTGAGGCACTGACCCAGCTCAGGGCTGTCGGGGGCGGAGAGAGAAGCCCCTCCGCCTCTTCCCTGAAGCTTCTTATGGCTGGCCAAATCCTTCACAAGACAGGTTCGCTGGAGAAAATAATACCCAGCTTCAGAACACGTGTACAGGGGAGAAACCCGCGAAACTGAGTCTCTCAACACAATGGCAGAGATTCTCCTCCTATCTCCAGCTGCAGACAAAGGAGGATGTTGGGGGTGCGGTTTGGGCATGTGAGACTGGAGAAGACAATTGTCATGGAGAGGGACATGTAGACGATTGGATTGTCTGAACCGGTTCCCCTGCAGTGGGGTCAGGCCCGGAAGGGACAGCACGGAGGTGACCATGAAGGGGCCTCTCCGTGGTGTGGCTGGCCCCGGGGGGCCGCGCCTGGGGATGGGGATGGAGGGGGGGAAGTGGGATGGCCTGTGAGTTGGCAGCAGTGGTGGATGCAGATACTCAGAGGTCAGGGATCTCTCACTCTTTCCCTGCCTGTCTGTCTGTCTGTCTCTCACTCTCTCTCTCTCTCTCTCTCTCTTTCTCTCTCGGGGACCTGAGGAGAAGAGGTGGGCGAGCCCTGCCCGCCTCGCCTACCTGCCTTCCTCTCCCCTGGCCCCTTCTTTCTCCGGCTGCTTTGAGTGCCCTGTGGGCTTGGGTTCAACCCCTGAGGCCAAGGGCGCATGCGCCACCCGCCACCGCCAGGGCCTAGGGCGGGCCTCGGGGGTCCTCAGTGAAGGCCCCGCCCGCCCGCCAGGCCAGGCCAGTCCCAGCTGAAGAAGGAACGCCAACGCCCTGCTGGACTTGGCTTCAGCTGTTGTCTCCCTCCCATCCCCCACTTGCAATCAGCTGGCCGGCCGCTTCCCTTCTTTGGAAGCGGTGGTCTGGACCTGGTGGCCAAAGGCCGACTGGGGTGCCAGGTCAAGGCTCTGCCTCGGCCAGCTGCTTTTGCCCGGGCCTCATTTCTTCCTGGAAAGGCAAAACCACGGCCTCACCCCACGCCCGCACTTGTCGACTCCAGCCAGGTGGAGGAAAGGCTCTGTGGAATCCGAAGGGCCGAGACAGGCTTATGGCCAAGCAGTGAGTGAGGCCCCAGCAGGCCGCCGGCTTGGGGAGCCGCTGCCACACGGGCAGGCCCTTCCGGCGACGGGTCCCAGCATCATCTCTGGAGTCGGGAGGGCCTGGCCTTCCTAGTGCCCAGGCCACGGCTCTGAGGAGAAATCCGCGTTGGAGGGCACGCGTGAGGCCCTCGGCCTGAGGGCGCTGGTGCCACGCCGGGGGCGACTGGAAGGCTGGCTGGGCTCGCCTGCTTTGTCCAAAGGAGGCTGGCCAACCAGCCCAACCGGCCACCTGGGCCAGGCCCCTTTCAAGTGGACAAGATCCGGGGGAAAGGGCCCTGGGGCCTGCCGCCAAGTCCCCTGGGGCGTGTGCTGGGCCCCCTCAGAGGAGGGAGCCACCTGGCAACCTGTGTGCCAGACCTTAGATCTGGCGGCCTGCCACACCCGGCTCCCTGCCCTGCCCACGCCTGCCTCCATCCACTCCACGGAGGACGATGGTGTTGGCAGTGCGAGCGGAGATAGTCGTTAGAGACTTCACTTGGAGTTGTAGTCCAAGAGCATCACAGAGGAGCACTGAGCTTGGGCTCGGCCGTTTATCCGCTTTGTAACCTGGCTGAGTTTTCTAGCCACTGTACCCAGTCTCTTCATCTAGCAAATGGTGCAAAGAACAACATTGACTACGTCGGGATGCTTTCAGGGTCATGTGAGTTAAGATATGTTCCAGCACAGAGTTTACATTCAGGGTGCAGTCCTTGGCTCAGTAGAAGTGTTCGCTGCTGTTCTTATGATTTTCATTATTTCACGTCCTTATCTTCCTCGTGAGTTCCCTGTCAAACCAACCACGATCCACGGTGTCAGCAGTTTGATTCCAGGTCCCTGCTTCAAGGCCTGCAGAGGGAACCTCGTGCTCATAACCTCCTGTTTTTCTCCCAGTCTCTGGAGGGATGCATTGACCTCTAGCTTGTCTGCACTGAGGCACGGAATGGGGTCCCACACCCAACCCCGCGTCTCCTCCTTTTCATATCTGATGCTTTGGGAAGACTGCTTACTGTTCACTCGGTGGACTATACTCCCTGACATGAGCAACGCACGGGAGAGAGGCGGTAGGAAACACTGATCCATGTAGGGCTCTGAGTTGACCATAACACAGAGTACAGTTGATCAAGGGCCGAGGTAGGGTTCCTTAAGGCAAAGATCTGCCGAGATGAGGGTGTTCTGATGTGACGCCGCCTGAAAATAAAGCAAACACATAAAAGCATATGTAGTGGTCAAAGGGAAAGCACGCCACTAAAAGAATTGATCCCATGAAATACACTATTCTATTTGTTTATGTATCAAATGACTGATAGGGAAGAGCCAGGCGTAGAGATAGTAGACTTGATCAATGTCATAGAGAATTCTTTTAACAGTTGTTCATGCCTTGTGTTTTACATCATTGATTAGGGGAGTATTTTCGTCTTTTCCTTTCCTAGTGTCTCCATCTTTCTCAACTTTTCCAGGAGACATATTTACATTATCCTCTAAAATGTTAGGGAAATTTTAAAAAAGTTATGACACATTGGAAGTTGTTGATTTTGTATATGGGAGGAGCACTAGATTGCAAGTGAATTAGTGATCATTAGAGTTTTAGTTTGGTAAAAGACGGTAGTTGGAGTTGATACCAGGATGTTTGTAACCCAGTTTTTACTTCATTATTTGGTGTAGTTTTCCAAATGCCAGAGCCGGTCATTTTTAATGTAATAACTTGTCTCATTTTAGAATATGTGTTCTTGGAGAGGGTGATGCAGGTAAGTAGAAAATAATTTAATGTAGTGACTTGTTTTTCTCCAATGGATCTCTTATAAACCCAACAGCCATATAGCATTCTTTTGTCCAAATGACCTGATGGCACTTTCTTAACTTTTCTTGCTGTGACTCTAGCAATCTAGGGTCACACCACCTTCTCTCTCCTAGTCATGCTTTCAGTTGTAAGAGTGATATTGTCAATAGTACAGTGAGCAATTGGCACACACTCTACTCTTTTCTTACATGTATATATATGTATATGTGTGTGTGTCTATATTTCTCAACTGCGAACTTTGGTAACATAATTGTTAAGGTGTGAACTATTTGCAGTGCACTTAACAACTGATGGCTACACATGATTGTGTAGTGACATCACGGTTAAAACCCTTCTTTGCAACATGTGGCCCCTTTCAGTTTTATTTTCAAGGAAAGGGTTCAATGACTTTTTTCTTTTGGAAGAAGAAAGACTTGCATTTCCATCTTAGAAAATCGAGAACTGGTTTCTTGCCTTTTTTCTTTTTTTGTCTTCAGCTCCTCGTCCTACTGGTTACTAATTCACATGTCCAGTCACTTCAGATTCATGGTGCTAACCCTTTGCCTTGTTCAAGGCTCTGACTTTAATTATTCCATAATCCCTTCTGTGAAGGAGGTTTCTCTCCACGCTCATCTAGCGAGGAAGGAACCGACCCTCCTTTATGTGAACTTGGAGACAGAGGCCAAGGTGAAGCCTCGGTGCCCCTCCACACCAGTGAGCTGCAGAAGGGCTGCAGAGTCCTGTGAATCTTTGGCTCCCCTCCTGGCTCCCTCCGGAGTTGGCATTGCCTGCACGGAGGAGCCCAGCTCCTTACAATCGAATTGGTGAAGTCTCCTGAAGCCGGCTGAAGGATAAGACTGGCCGGAAAGGACATCAGCAAGCAGTGTGCTCCAAAAGTGGGTGGCAGAAACACTCAGAAGAAGAAAACCTTTCCGCTTCTCTTGTTTTCTCTTTATCTTCTCTCCCTTCCTTTTCCTTTCCTTAGATGGTACAGAGCCTGTCCACCCCCCATGGTGGCTGTTTTTCTCCTCAGAGCCCCAGGACAGAGCTGTATCTCTTAGTTGTAGGTCAACCCATGGGGGTTCTTTGCCTGGAGTCCCATGGCAGTTTATTCACATCTCTTTCATTCAAATGATTTCAGTAGTGTAATTTATCTGTTTAGGCATATCTGTCTTCCTTGCAGACCCCCAACATTTCAAGACCTTTGGGCACATAGTAGATGCTTAAGTACTTGAGTGAATCCGTGAAGATCTTTTGTTGAATACGATCTAAATAAATACAATACCTACTCAGCACACGAATGCAGGCACTTGAGAGAGAGTTTGGTGTCTGCTGAAGCAGGCTGTGGACCAGCTTAGGGGCTCAGTGCCAAAGTGACCCAATAGATTTAGACAAAATGAACGAGATAATTAACTTCAATTTTGCAATTCATGGAGAACAGGAGCAGGATATCTAGGTGTGAATCGGGACTTGATCATTCTTGTTGCATCTTTGGAAAATCCAGTCCTTTTTCTTTCTATGGAAACGTGACTGGCCAAGAGAGTGAACGGAGGACTGGCTTTTAGAAAGGCAATTTTGTCACAGGAAGTCCTGGAGGAAAATATATGGAAGGAGAGCTGCTAGAAACATGGCAGAGACGTTTTGTGTAGAAACCCTAAAATGTGGGTTTACATGCTGTCTGAAAGAGTTGTAACCCAACTTTTCTCCACTACAGATTTGAGCAGCTTTTAAATATTTAGGTATACAAAAGGATTAGAAAGGAAAATAGATCCAACTGAAAGGAATTTCGGATGGAACAATGAAATGATGCTGAAGTGAGCCAGCGCACTGAAAAGAGTTTCAGAAAGACCTGCAGTCTCTAAAGGCAGTGGGCAATGTATCCATCAGGTTTCAAGTAGAAAGGGAAATGGGAACAATTGTCTGTCATCTCATGTCCAGGAGATGACAAGCAACAGTCTCTCAGAGAAGAAAAAGATTTCTTTCCAACCGGTCGAACCAGCCACCTGGGCCAGGCCCCTTTCAAGTGGACGAGTTCCAGAGGAGAGAGCCCCGGGGCCTGCCGCCAAGTTTCCTGGGGCGTGTGCTGGGCCCCCTCAGAGGACCAGGCAGCCTGGCAGCCTGTGTGCCAGAGCTGAGATCTGGCGGCCTCCCACACCCGGTTCCCTGTCCTGCCCCGTCCTCCCGAGGGAGGCCGATGGTCCTGGCAGTGGCGAGTGGGGTGGGGCTGGCTGTGAAGCTTTCCTGGGATGCCCCGGGAGAGGGCGCCGGGGGATGGGCTGCCCCTGGCCAGGTCTGAGGCACTGACCCAGCTCAGGGCTGTCGGGGGCGGAGAGAGAAGCCCCTCCGCCTCTTCCCTGAAGCTTCTTATGGCTGGCCAAATCCTTCACAAGACAGGTTCGCTGGAGAAAATAATACCCAGCTTCAGAACACGTGTACAGGGGAGAAACCCGCGAAACTGAGTCTCTCAACACAATGGCAGAGATTCTCCTCCTATCTCCAGCTGCAGACAAAGGAGGATGTTGGGGGTGCGGTTTGGGCATGTGAGACTGGAGAAGACAATTGTCATGGAGAGGGACATGTAGACGATTGGATTGTCTGAACCGGTTCCCCTGCAGTGGGGTCAGGCCCGGAAGGGACAGCACGGAGGTGACCATGAAGGGGCCTCTCCGTGGTGTGGCTGGCCCCGGGGGGCCGCGCCTGGGGATGGGGATGGAGGGGGGGAAGTGGGATGGCCTGTGAGTTGGCAGCAGTGGTGGATGCAGATACTCAGAGGTCAGGGATCTCTCACTCTTTCCCTGCCTGTCTGTCTGTCTGTCTCTCACTCTCTCTCTCTCTCTCTCTCTCTCTTTCTCTCTCGGGGACCTGAGGAGAAGAGGTGGGCGAGCCCTGCCCGCCTCGCCTACCTGCCTTCCTCTCCCCTGGCCCCTTCTTTCTCCGGCTGCTTTGAGTGCCCTGTGGGCTTGGGTTCAACCCCTGAGGCCAAGGGCGCATGCGCCACCCGCCACCGCCAGGGCCTAGGGCGGGCCTCGGGGGTCCTCAGTGAAGGCCCCGCCCGCCCGCCAGGCCAGGCCAGTCCCAGCTGAAGAAGGAACGCCAACGCCCTGCTGGACTTGGCTTCAGCTGTTGTCTCCCTCCCATCCCCCACTTGCAATCAGCTGGCCGGCCGCTTCCCTTCTTTGGAAGCGGTGGTCTGGACCTGGTGGCCAAAGGCCGACTGGGGTGCCAGGTCAAGGCTCTGCCTCGGCCAGCTGCTTTTGCCCGGGCCTCATTTCTTCCTGGAAAGGCAAAACCACGGCCTCACCCCACGCCCGCACTTGTCGACTCCAGCCAGGTGGAGGAAAGGCTCTGTGGAATCCGAAGGGCCGAGACAGGCTTATGGCCAAGCAGTGAGTGAGGCCCCAGCAGGCCGCCGGCTTGGGGAGCCGCTGCCACACGGGCAGGCCCTTCCGGCGACGGGTCCCAGCATCATCTCTGGAGTCGGGAGGGCCTGGCCTTCCTAGTGCCCAGGCCACGGCTCTGAGGAGAAATCCGCGTTGGAGGGCACGCGTGAGGCCCTCGGCCTGAGGGCGCTGGTGCCACGCCGGGGGCGACTGGAAGGCTGGCTGGGCTCGCCTGCTTTGTCCAAAGGAGGCTGGCCAACCAGCCCAACCGGCCACCTGGGCCAGGCCCCTTTCAAGTGGACAAGATCCGGGGGAAAGGGCCCTGGGGCCTGCCGCCAAGTCCCCTGGGGCGTGTGCTGGGCCCCCTCAGAGGAGGGAGCCACCTGGCAACCTGTGTGCCAGACCTTAGATCTGGCGGCCTGCCACACCCGGCTCCCTGCCCTGCCCACGCCTGCCTCCATCCACTCCACGGAGGACGATGGTGTTGGCAGTGCGAGCGGAGATAGTCGTTAGAGACTTCACTTGGAGTTGTAGTCCAAGAGCATCACAGAGGAGCACTGAGCTTGGGCTCGGCCATTTATCCGCTTTGTAACCTGGCTGAGTTTTCTAGCCACTGTACCCAGTCTCTTCATCTAGCAAATGGTGCAAAGAACAACATTGACTACGTCGGGATGCTTTCAGGGTCATGTGAGTTAAGATATGTTCCAGCACAGAGTTTACATTCAGGGTGCAGTCCTTGGCTCAGTAGAAGTGTTCGCTGCTGTTCTTATGATTTTCATTATTTCACGTCCTTATCTTCCTCGTGAGTTCCCTGTCAAACCAACCACGATCCACGGTGTCAGCAGTTTGATTCCAGGTCCCTGCTTCAAGGCCTGCAGAGGGAACCTCGTGCTCATAACCTCCTGTTTTTCTCCCAGTCTCTGGAGGGATGCATTGACCTCTAGCTTGTCTGCACTGAGGCACGGAATGGGGTCCCACACCCAACCCCGCGTCTCCTCCTTTTCATATCTGATGCTTTGGGAAGACTGCTTACTGTTCACTCGGTGGACTATACTCCCTGACATGAGCAACGCACGGGAGAGAGGCGGTAGGAAACACTGATCCATGTAGGGCTCTGAGTTGACCATAACACAGAGTACAGTTGATCAAGGGCCGAGGTAGGGTTCCTTAAGGCAAAGATCTGCCGAGATGAGGGTGTTCTGATGTGACGCCGCCTGAAAATAAAGCAAACACATAAAAGCATATGTAGTGGTCAAAGGGAAAGCACGCCACTAAAAGAATTGATCCCATGAAATACACTATTCTATTTGTTTATGTATCAAATGACTGATAGGGAAGAGCCAGGCGTAGAGATAGTAGACTTGATCAATGTCATAGAGAATTCTTTTAACAGTTGTTCATGCCTTGTGTTTTACATCATTGATTAGGGGAGTATTTTCGTCTTTTCCTTTCCTAGTGTCTCCATCTTTCTCAACTTTTCCAGGAGACATATTTACATTATCCTCTAAAATGTTAGGGAAATTTTAAAAAAGTTATGACACATTGGAAGTTGTTGATTTTGTATATGGGAGGAGCACTAGATTGCAAGTGAATTAGTGATCATTAGAGTTTTAGTTTGGTAAAAGACGGTAGTTGGAGTTGATACCAGGATGTTTGTAACCCAGTTTTTACTTCATTATTTGGTGTAGTTTTCCAAATGCCAGAGCCGGTCATTTTTAATGTAATAACTTGTCTCATTTTAGAATATGTGTTCTTGGAGAGGGTGATGCAGGTAAGTAGAAAATAATTTAATGTAGTGACTTGTTTTTCTCCAATGGATCTCTTATAAACCCAACAGCCATATAGCATTCTTTTGTCCAAATGACCTGATGGCACTTTCTTAACTTTTCTTGCTGTGACTCTAGCAATCTAGGGTCACACCACCTTCTCTCTCCTAGTCATGCTTTCAGTTGTAAGAGTGATATTGTCAATAGTACAGTGAGCAATTGGCACACACTCTACTCTTTTCTTACATGTATATATATGTATATGTGTGTGTGTCTATATTTCTCAACTGCGAACTTTGGTAACATAATTGTTAAGGTGTGAACTATTTGCAGTGCACTTAACAACTGATGGCTACACATGATTGTGTAGTGACATCACGGTTAAAACCCTTCTTTGCAACATGTGGCCCCTTTCAGTTTTATTTTCAAGGAAAGGGTTCAATGACTTTTTTCTTTTGGAAGAAGAAAGACTTGCATTTCCATCTTAGAAAATCGAGAACTGGTTTCTTGCCTTTTTTCTTTTTTTGTCTTCAGCTCCTCGTCCTACTGGTTACTAATTCACATGTCCAGTCACTTCAGATTCATGGTGCTAACCCTTTGCCTTGTTCAAGGCTCTGACTTTAATTATTCCATAATCCCTTCTGTGAAGGAGGTTTCTCTCCACGCTCATCTAGCGAGGAAGGAACCGACCCTCCTTTATGTGAACTTGGAGACAGAGGCCAAGGTGAAGCCTCGGTGCCCCTCCACACCAGTGAGCTGCAGAAGGGCTGCAGAGTCCTGTGAATCTTTGGCTCCCCTCCTGGCTCCCTCCGGAGTTGGCATTGCCTGCACGGAGGAGCCCAGCTCCTTACAATCGAATTGGTGAAGTCTCCTGAAGCCGGCTGAAGGATAAGACTGGCCGGAAAGGACATCAGCAAGCAGTGTGCTCCAAAAGTGGGTGGCAGAAACACTCAGAAGAAGAAAACCTTTCCGCTTCTCTTGTTTTCTCTTTATCTTCTCTCCCTTCCTTTTCCTTTCCTTAGATGGTACAGAGCCTGTCCACCCCCCATGGTGGCTGTTTTTCTCCTCAGAGCCCCAGGACAGAGCTGTATCTCTTAGTTGTAGGTCAACCCATGGGGGTTCTTTGCCTGGAGTCCCATGGCAGTTTATTCACATCTCTTTCATTCAAATGATTTCAGTAGTGTAATTTATCTGTTTAGGCATATCTGTCTTCCTTGCAGACCCCCAACATTTCAAGACCTTTGGGCACATAGTAGATGCTTAAGTACTTGAGTGAATCCGTGAAGATCTTTTGTTGAATACGATCTAAATAAATACAATACCTACTCAGCACACGAATGCAGGCACTTGAGAGAGAGTTTGGTGTCTGCTGAAGCAGGCTGTGGACCAGCTTAGGGGCTCAGTGCCAAAGTGACCCAATAGATTTAGACAAAATGAACGAGATAATTAACTTCAATTTTGCAATTCATGGAGAACAGGAGCAGGATATCTAGGTGTGAATCGGGACTTGATCATTCTTGTTGCATCTTTGGAAAATCCAGTCCTTTTTCTTTCTATGGAAACGTGACTGGCCAAGAGAGTGAACGGAGGACTGGCTTTTAGAAAGGCAATTTTGTCACAGGAAGTCCTGGAGGAAAATATATGGAAGGAGAGCTGCTAGAAACATGGCAGAGACGTTTTGTGTAGAAACCCTAAAATGTGGGTTTACATGCTGTCTGAAAGAGTTGTAACCCAACTTTTCTCCACTACAGATTTGAGCAGCTTTTAAATATTTAGGTATACAAAAGGATTAGAAAGGAAAATAGATCCAACTGAAAGGAATTTCGGATGGAACAATGAAATGATGCTGAAGTGAGCCAGCGCACTGAAAAGAGTTTCAGAAAGACCTGCAGTCTCTAAAGGCAGTGGGCAATGTATCCATCAGGTTTCAAGTAGAAAGGGAAATGGGAACAATTGTCTGTCATCTCATGTCCAGGAGATGACAAGCAACAGTCTCTCAGAGAAGAAAAAGATTTCTTTCCAACCGGTCGAACCAGCCACCTGGGCCAGGCCCCTTTCAAGTGGACGAGTTCCAGAGGAGAGAGCCCCGGGGCCTGCCGCCAAGTTTCCTGGGGCGTGTGCTGGGCCCCCTCAGAGGACCAGGCAGCCTGGCAGCCTGTGTGCCAGAGCTGAGATCTGGCGGCCTCCCACACCCGGTTCCCTGTCCTGCCCCGTCCTCCCGAGGGAGGCCGATGGTCCTGGCAGTGGCGAGTGGGGTGGGGCTGGCTGTGAAGCTTTCCTGGGATGCCCCGGGAGAGGGCGCCGGGGGATGGGCTGCCCCTGGCCAGGTCTGAGGCACTGACCCAGCTCAGGGCTGTCGGGGGCGGAGAGAGAAGCCCCTCCGCCTCTTCCCTGAAGCTTCTTATGGCTGGCCAAATCCTTCACAAGACAGGTTCGCTGGAGAAAATAATACCCAGCTTCAGAACACGTGTACAGGGGAGAAACCCGCGAAACTGAGTCTCTCAACACAATGGCAGAGATTCTCCTCCTATCTCCAGCTGCAGACAAAGGAGGATGTTGGGGGTGCGGTTTGGGCATGTGAGACTGGAGAAGACAATTGTCATGGAGAGGGACATGTAGACGATTGGATTGTCTGAACCGGTTCCCCTGCAGTGGGGTCAGGCCCGGAAGGGACAGCACGGAGGTGACCATGAAGGGGCCTCTCCGTGGTGTGGCTGGCCCCGGGGGGCCGCGCCTGGGGATGGGGATGGAGGGGGGGAAGTGGGATGGCCTGTGAGTTGGCAGCAGTGGTGGATGCAGATACTCAGAGGTCAGGGATCTCTCACTCTTTCCCTGCCTGTCTGTCTGTCTGTCTCTCACTCTCTCTCTCTCTCTCTCTCTCTCTTTCTCTCTCGGGGACCTGAGGAGAAGAGGTGGGCGAGCCCTGCCCGCCTCGCCTACCTGCCTTCCTCTCCCCTGGCCCCTTCTTTCTCCGGCTGCTTTGAGTGCCCTGTGGGCTTGGGTTCAACCCCTGAGGCCAAGGGCGCATGCGCCACCCGCCACCGCCAGGGCCTAGGGCGGGCCTCGGGGGTCCTCAGTGAAGGCCCCGCCCGCCCGCCAGGCCAGGCCAGTCCCAGCTGAAGAAGGAACGCCAACGCCCTGCTGGACTTGGCTTCAGCTGTTGTCTCCCTCCCATCCCCCACTTGCAATCAGCTGGCCGGCCGCTTCCCTTCTTTGGAAGCGGTGGTCTGGACCTGGTGGCCAAAGGCCGACTGGGGTGCCAGGTCAAGGCTCTGCCTCGGCCAGCTGCTTTTGCCCGGGCCTCATTTCTTCCTGGAAAGGCAAAACCACGGCCTCACCCCACGCCCGCACTTGTCGACTCCAGCCAGGTGGAGGAAAGGCTCTGTGGAATCCGAAGGGCCGAGACAGGCTTATGGCCAAGCAGTGAGTGAGGCCCCAGCAGGCCGCCGGCTTGGGGAGCCGCTGCCACACGGGCAGGCCCTTCCGGCGACGGGTCCCAGCATCATCTCTGGAGTCGGGAGGGCCTGGCCTTCCTAGTGCCCAGGCCACGGCTCTGAGGAGAAATCCGCGTTGGAGGGCACGCGTGAGGCCCTCGGCCTGAGGGCGCTGGTGCCACGCCGGGGGCGACTGGAAGGCTGGCTGGGCTCGCCTGCTTTGTCCAAAGGAGGCTGGCCAACCAGCCCAACCGGCCACCTGGGCCAGGCCCCTTTCAAGTGGACAAGATCCGGGGGAAAGGGCCCTGGGGCCTGCCGCCAAGTCCCCTGGGGCGTGTGCTGGGCCCCCTCAGAGGAGGGAGCCACCTGGCAACCTGTGTGCCAGACCTTAGATCTGGCGGCCTGCCACACCCGGCTCCCTGCCCTGCCCACGCCTGCCTCCATCCACTCCACGGAGGACGATGGTGTTGGCAGTGCGAGCGGAGATAGTCGTTAGAGACTTCACTTGGAGTTGTAGTCCAAGAGCATCACAGAGGAGCACTGAGCTTGGGCTCGGCCATTTATCCGCTTTGTAACCTGGCTGAGTTTTCTAGCCACTGTACCCAGTCTCTTCATCTAGCAAATGGTGCAAAGAACAACATTGACTACGTCGGGATGCTTTCAGGGTCATGTGAGTTAAGATATGTTCCAGCACAGAGTTTACATTCAGGGTGCAGTCCTTGGCTCAGTAGAAGTGTTCGCTGCTGTTCTTATGATTTTCATTATTTCACGTCCTTATCTTCCTCGTGAGTTCCCTGTCAAACCAACCACGATCCACGGTGTCAGCAGTTTGATTCCAGGTCCCTGCTTCAAGGCCTGCAGAGGGAACCTCGTGCTCATAACCTCCTGTTTTTCTCCCAGTCTCTGGAGGGATGCATTGACCTCTAGCTTGTCTGCACTGAGGCACGGAATGGGGTCCCACACCCAACCCCGCGTCTCCTCCTTTTCATATCTGATGCTTTGGGAAGACTGCTTACTGTTCACTCGGTGGACTATACTCCCTGACATGAGCAACGCACGGGAGAGAGGCGGTAGGAAACACTGATCCATGTAGGGCTCTGAGTTGACCATAACACAGAGTACAGTTGATCAAGGGCCGAGGTAGGGTTCCTTAAGGCAAAGATCTGCCGAGATGAGGGTGTTCTGATGTGACGCCGCCTGAAAATAAAGCAAACACATAAAAGCATATGTAGTGGTCAAAGGGAAAGCACGCCACTAAAAGAATTGATCCCATGAAATACACTATTCTATTTGTTTATGTATCAAATGACTGATAGGGAAGAGCCAGGCGTAGAGATAGTAGACTTGATCAATGTCATAGAGAATTCTTTTAACAGTTGTTCATGCCTTGTGTTTTACATCATTGATTAGGGGAGTATTTTCGTCTTTTCCTTTCCTAGTGTCTCCATCTTTCTCAACTTTTCCAGGAGACATATTTACATTATCCTCTAAAATGTTAGGGAAATTTTAAAAAAGTTATGACACATTGGAAGTTGTTGATTTTGTATATGGGAGGAGCACTAGATTGCAAGTGAATTAGTGATCATTAGAGTTTTAGTTTGGTAAAAGACGGTAGTTGGAGTTGATACCAGGATGTTTGTAACCCAGTTTTTACTTCATTATTTGGTGTAGTTTTCCAAATGCCAGAGCCGGTCATTTTTAATGTAATAACTTGTCTCATTTTAGAATATGTGTTCTTGGAGAGGGTGATGCAGGTAAGTAGAAAATAATTTAATGTAGTGACTTGTTTTTCTCCAATGGATCTCTTATAAACCCAACAGCCATATAGCATTCTTTTGTCCAAATGACCTGATGGCACTTTCTTAACTTTTCTTGCTGTGACTCTAGCAATCTAGGGTCACACCACCTTCTCTCTCCTAGTCATGCTTTCAGTTGTAAGAGTGATATTGTCAATAGTACAGTGAGCAATTGGCACACACTCTACTCTTTTCTTACATGTATATATATGTATATGTGTGTGTGTCTATATTTCTCAACTGCGAACTTTGGTAACATAATTGTTAAGGTGTGAACTATTTGCAGTGCACTTAACAACTGATGGCTACACATGATTGTGTAGTGACATCACGGTTAAAACCCTTCTTTGCAACATGTGGCCCCTTTCAGTTTTATTTTCAAGGAAAGGGTTCAATGACTTTTTTCTTTTGGAAGAAGAAAGACTTGCATTTCCATCTTAGAAAATCGAGAACTGGTTTCTTGCCTTTTTTCTTTTTTTGTCTTCAGCTCCTCGTCCTACTGGTTACTAATTCACATGTCCAGTCACTTCAGATTCATGGTGCTAACCCTTTGCCTTGTTCAAGGCTCTGACTTTAATTATTCCATAATCCCTTCTGTGAAGGAGGTTTCTCTCCACGCTCATCTAGCGAGGAAGGAACCGACCCTCCTTTATGTGAACTTGGAGACAGAGGCCAAGGTGAAGCCTCGGTGCCCCTCCACACCAGTGAGCTGCAGAAGGGCTGCAGAGTCCTGTGAATCTTTGGCTCCCCTCCTGGCTCCCTCCGGAGTTGGCATTGCCTGCACGGAGGAGCCCAGCTCCTTACAATCGAATTGGTGAAGTCTCCTGAAGCCGGCTGAAGGATAAGACTGGCCGGAAAGGACATCAGCAAGCAGTGTGCTCCAAAAGTGGGTGGCAGAAACACTCAGAAGAAGAAAACCTTTCCGTTTCTCTTGTTTTCTCTTTATCTTCTCTCCCTTCCTTTTCCTTTCCTTAGATGGTACAGAGCCTGTCCACCCCCCATGGTGGCTGTTTTTCTCCTCAGAGCCCCAGGACAGAGCTGTATCTCTTAGTTGTAGGTCAACCCATGGGGGTTCTTTGCCTGGAGTCCCACGGCAGTTTATTCACATCTCTTTCATTCAAATGATTTCAGTAGTGTAATTTATCTGTTTAGGCATATCTGTCTTCCTTGCAGACCCCCAACATTTCAAGACCTTTGGGCACATAGTAGATGCTTAAGTACTTGAGTGAATCCGTGAAGATCTTTTGTTGAATACGATCTAAATAAATACAATACCTACTCAGCACACGAATGCAGGCACTTGAGAGAGAGTTTGGTGTCTGCTGAAGCAGGCTGTGGACCAGCTTAGGGGCTCAGTGCCAAAGTGACCCAATAGATTTAGACAAAATGAACGAGATAATTAACTTCAATTTTGCAATTCATGGAGAACAGGAGCAGGATATCTAGGTGTGAATCGGGACTTGATCATTCTTGTTGCATCTTTGGAAAATCCAGTCCTTTTTCTTTCTATGGAAACGTGACTGGCCAAGAGAGTGAACGGAGGACTGGCTTTTAGAAAGGCAATTTTGTCACAGGAAGTCCTGGAGGAAAATATATGGAAGGAGAGCTGCTAGAAACATGGCAGAGACGTTTTGTGTAGAAACCCTAAAATGTGGGTTTACATGCTGTCTGAAAGAGTTGTAACCCAACTTTTCTCCACTACAGATTTGAGCAGCTTTTAAATATCTAGGTATACAAAAGGATTAGAAAGGAAAATAGATCCAACTGAAAGGAATTTCGGATGGAACAATGAAATGATGCTGAAGTGAGCCAGCGCACTGAAAAGAGTTTCAGAAAGACCTGCAGTCTCTAAAGGCAGTGGGCAATGTATCCATCAGGTTTCAAGTAGAAAGGGAAATGGGAACAATTGTCTGTCATCTCATGTCCAGGAGATGACAAGCAACAGTCTCTCAGAGAAGAAAAAGATTTCTTTCCAACCGGTCGAACCAGCCACCTGGGCCAGGCCCCTTTCAAGTGGACGAGTTCCAGAGGAGAGAGCCCCGGGGCCTGCCGCCAAGTTTCCTGGGGCGTGTGCTGGGCCCCCTCAGAGGACCAGGCAGCCTGGCAGCCTGTGTGCCAGAGCTGAGATCTGGCGGCCTCCCACACCCGGTTCCCTGTCCTGCCCCGTCCTCCCGAGGGAGGCCGATGGTCCTGGCAGTGGCGAGTGGGGTGGGGCTGGCTGTGAAGCTTTCCTGGGATGCCCCGGGAGAGGGCGCCGGGGGATGGGCTGCCCCTGGCCAGGTCTGAGGCACTGACCCAGCTCAGGGCTGTCGGGGGCGGAGAGAGAAGCCCCTCCGCCTCTTCCCTGAAGCTTCTTATGGCTGGCCAAATCCTTCACAAGACAGGTTCGCTGGAGAAAATAATACCCAGCTTCAGAACACGTGTACAGGGGAGAAACCCGCGAAACTGAGTCTCTCAACACAATGGCAGAGATTCTCCTCCTATCTCCAGCTGCAGACAAAGGAGGATGTTGGGGGTGCGGTTTGGGCATGTGAGACTGGAGAAGACAATTGTCATGGAGAGGGACATGTAGACGATTGGATTGTCTGAACCGGTTCCCCTGCAGTGGGGTCAGGCCCGGAAGGGACAGCACGGAGGTGACCATGAAGGGGCCTCTCCGTGGTGTGGCTGGCCCCGGGGGGCCGCGCCTGGGGATGGGGATGGAGGGGGGGAAGTGGGATGGCCTGTGAGTTGGCAGCAGTGGTGGATGCAGATACTCAGAGGTCAGGGATCTCTCACTCTTTCCCTGCCTGTCTGTCTGTCTGTCTCTCACTCTCTCTCTCTCTCTCTCTCTCTTTCTCTCTCGGGGACCTGAGGAGAAGAGGTGGGCGAGCCCTGCCCGCCTCGCCTACCTGCCTTCCTCTCCCCTGGCCCCTTCTTTCTCCGGCTGCTTTGAGTGCCCTGTGGGCTTGGGTTCAACCCCTGAGGCCAAGGGCGCATGCGCCACCCGCCACCGCCAGGGCCTAGGGCGGGCCTCGGGGGTCCTCAGTGAAGGCCCCGCCCGCCCGCCAGGCCAGGCCAGTCCCAGCTGAAGAAGGAACGCCAACGCCCTGCTGGACTTGGCTTCAGCTGTTGTCTCCCTCCCATCCCCCACTTGCAATCAGCTGGCCGGCCGCTTCCCTTCTTTGGAAGCGGTGGTCTGGACCTGGTGGCCAAAGGCCGACTGGGGTGCCAGGTCAAGGCTCTGCCTCGGCCAGCTGCTTTTGCCCGGGCCTCATTTCTTCCTGGAAAGGCAAAACCACGGCCTCACCCCACGCCCGCACTTGTCGACTCCAGCCAGGTGGAGGAAAGGCTCTGTGGAATCCGAAGGGCCGAGACAGGCTTATGGCCAAGCAGTGAGTGAGGCCCCAGCAGGCCGCCGGCTTGGGGAGCCGCTGCCACACGGGCAGGCCCTTCCGGCGACGGGTCCCAGCATCATCTCTGGAGTCGGGAGGGCCTGGCCTTCCTAGTGCCCAGGCCACGGCTCTGAGGAGAAATCCGCGTTGGAGGGCACGCGTGAGGCCCTCGGCCTGAGGGCGCTGGTGCCACGCCGGGGGCGACTGGAAGGCTGGCTGGGCTCGCCTGCTTTGTCCAAAGGAGGCTGGCCAACCAGCCCAACCGGCCACCTGGGCCAGGCCCCTTTCAAGTGGACAAGATCCGGGGGAAAGGGCCCTGGGGCCTGCCGCCAAGTCCCCTGGGGCGTGTGCTGGGCCCCCTCAGAGGAGGGAGCCACCTGGCAACCTGTGTGCCAGACCTTAGATCTGGCGGCCTGCCACACCCGGCTCCCTGCCCTGCCCACGCCTGCCTCCATCCACTCCACGGAGGACGATGGTGTTGGCAGTGCGAGCGGAGATAGTCGTTAGAGACTTCACTTGGAGTTGTAGTCCAAGAGCATCACAGAGGAGCACTGAGCTTGGGCTCGGCCATTTATCCGCTTTGTAACCTGGCTGAGTTTTCTAGCCACTGTACCCAGTCTCTTCATCTAGCAAATGGTGCAAAGAACAACATTGACTACGTCGGGATGCTTTCAGGGTCATGTGAGTTAAGATATGTTCCAGCACAGAGTTTACATTCAGGGTGCAGTCCTTGGCTCAGTAGAAGTGTTCGCTGCTGTTCTTATGATTTTCATTATTTCACGTCCTTATCTTCCTCGTGAGTTCCCTGTCAAACCAACCACGATCCACGGTGTCAGCAGTTTGATTCCAGGTCCCTGCTTCAAGGCCTGCAGAGGGAACCTCGTGCTCATAACCTCCTGTTTTTCTCCCAGTCTCTGGAGGGATGCATTGACCTCTAGCTTGTCTGCACTGAGGCACGGAATGGGGTCCCACACCCAACCCCGCGTCTCCTCCTTTTCATATCTGATGCTTTGGGAAGACTGCTTACTGTTCACTCGGTGGACTATACTCCCTGACATGAGCAACGCACGGGAGAGAGGCGGTAGGAAACACTGATCCATGTAGGGCTCTGAGTTGACCATAACACAGAGTACAGTTGATCAAGGGCCGAGGTAGGGTTCCTTAAGGCAAAGATCTGCCGAGATGAGGGTGTTCTGATGTGACGCCGCCTGAAAATAAAGCAAACACATAAAAGCATATGTAGTGGTCAAAGGGAAAGCACGCCACTAAAAGAATTGATCCCATGAAATACACTATTCTATTTGTTTATGTATCAAATGACTGATAGGGAAGAGCCAGGCGTAGAGATAGTAGACTTGATCAATGTCATAGAGAATTCTTTTAACAGTTGTTCATGCCTTGTGTTTTACATCATTGATTAGGGGAGTATTTTCGTCTTTTCCTTTCCTAGTGTCTCCATCTTTCTCAACTTTTCCAGGAGACATATTTACATTATCCTCTAAAATGTTAGGGAAATTTTAAAAAAGTTATGACACATTGGAAGTTGTTGATTTTGTATATGGGAGGAGCACTAGATTGCAAGTGAATTAGTGATCATTAGAGTTTTAGTTTGGTAAAAGACGGTAGTTGGAGTTGATACCAGGATGTTTGTAACCCAGTTTTTACTTCATTATTTGGTGTAGTTTTCCAAATGCCAGAGCCGGTCATTTTTAATGTAATAACTTGTCTCATTTTAGAATATGTGTTCTTGGAGAGGGTGATGCAGGTAAGTAGAAAATAATTTAATGTAGTGACTTGTTTTTCTCCAATGGATCTCTTATAAACCCAACAGCCATATAGCATTCTTTTGTCCAAATGACCTGATGGCACTTTCTTAACTTTTCTTGCTGTGACTCTAGCAATCTAGGGTCACACCACCTTCTCTCTCCTAGTCATGCTTTCAGTTGTAAGAGTGATATTGTCAATAGTACAGTGAGCAATTGGCACACACTCTACTCTTTTCTTACATGTATATATATGTATATGTGTGTGTGTCTATATTTCTCAACTGCGAACTTTGGTAACATAATTGTTAAGGTGTGAACTATTTGCAGTGCACTTAACAACTGATGGCTACACATGATTGTGTAGTGACATCACGGTTAAAACCCTTCTTTGCAACATGTGGCCCCTTTCAGTTTTATTTTCAAGGAAAGGGTTCAATGACTTTTTTCTTTTGGAAGAAGAAAGACTTGCATTTCCATCTTAGAAAATCGAGAACTGGTTTCTTGCCTTTTTTCTTTTTTTGTCTTCAGCTCCTCGTCCTACTGGTTACTAATTCACATGTCCAGTCACTTCAGATTCATGGTGCTAACCCTTTGCCTTGTTCAAGGCTCTGACTTTAATTATTCCATAATCCCTTCTGTGAAGGAGGTTTCTCTCCACGCTCATCTAGCGAGGAAGGAACCGACCCTCCTTTATGTGAACTTGGAGACAGAGGCCAAGGTGAAGCCTCGGTGCCCCTCCACACCAGTGAGCTGCAGAAGGGCTGCAGAGTCCTGTGAATCTTTGGCTCCCCTCCTGGCTCCCTCCGGAGTTGGCATTGCCTGCACGGAGGAGCCCAGCTCCTTACAATCGAATTGGTGAAGTCTCCTGAAGCCGGCTGAAGGATAAGACTGGCCGGAAAGGACATCAGCAAGCAGTGTGCTCCAAAAGTGGGTGGCAGAAACACTCAGAAGAAGAAAACCTTTCCGCTTCTCTTGTTTTCTCTTTATCTTCTCTCCCTTCCTTTTCCTTTCCTTAGATGGTACAGAGCCTGTCCACCCCCCATGGTGGCTGTTTTTCTCCTCAGAGCCCCAGGACAGAGCTGTATCTCTTAGTTGTAGGTCAACCCATGGGGGTTCTTTGCCTGGAGTCCCACGGCAGTTTATTCACATCTCTTTCATTCAAATGATTTCAGTAGTGTAATTTATCTGTTTAGGCATATCTGTCTTCCTTGCAGACCCCCAACATTTCAAGACCTTTGGGCACATAGTAGATGCTTAAGTACTTGAGTGAATCCGTGAAGATCTTTTGTTGAATACGATCTAAATAAATACAATACCTACTCAGCACACGAATGCAGGCACTTGAGAGAGAGTTTGGTGTCTGCTGAAGCAGGCTGTGGACCAGCTTAGGGGCTCAGTGCCAAAGTGACCCAATAGATTTAGACAAAATGAACGAGATAATTAACTTCAATTTTGCAATTCATGGAGAACAGGAGCAGGATATCTAGGTGTGAATCGGGACTTGATCATTCTTGTTACATCTTTGGAAAATCCAGTCCTTTTTCTTTCTATGGAAACGTGACTGGCCAAGAGAGTGAACGGAGGACTGGCTTTTAGAAAGGCAATTTTGTCACAGGAAGTCCTGGAGGAAAATATATGGAAGGAGAGCTGCTAGAAACATGGCAGAGACGTTTTGTGTAGAAACCCTAAAATGTGGGTTTACATGCTGTCTGAAAGAGTTGTAACCCAACTTTTCTCCACTACAGATTTGAGCAGCTTTTAAATATCTAGGTATACAAAAGGATTAGAAAGGAAAATAGATCCAACTGAAAGGAATTTCGGATGGAACAATGAAATGATGCTGAAGTGAGCCAGCGCACTGAAAAGAGTTTCAGAAAGACCTGCAGTCTCTAAAGGCAGTGGGCAATGTATCCATCAGGTTTCAAGTAGAAAGGGAAATGGGAACAATTGTCTGTCATCTCATGTCCAGGAGATGACAAGCAACAGTCTCTCAGAGAAGAAAAAGATTTCTTTCCAACCGGTCGAACCAGCCACCTGGGCCAGGCCCCTTTCAAGTGGACGAGTTCCAGAGGAGAGAGCCCCGGGGCCTGCCGCCAAGTTTCCTGGGGCGTGTGCTGGGCCCCCTCAGAGGACCAGGCAGCCTGGCAGCCTGTGTGCCAGAGCTGAGATCTGGCGGCCTCCCACACCCGGTTCCCTGTCCTGCCCCGTCCTCCCGAGGGAGGCCGATGGTCCTGGCAGTGGCGAGTGGGGTGGGGCTGGCTGTGAAGCTTTCCTGGGATGCCCCGGGAGAGGGCGCCGGGGGATGGGCTGCCCCTGGCCAGGTCTGAGGCACTGACCCAGCTCAGGGCTGTCGGGGGCGGAGAGAGAAGCCCCTCCGCCTCTTCCCTGAAGCTTCTTATGGCTGGCCAAATCCTTCACAAGACAGGTTCGCTGGAGAAAATAATACCCAGCTTCAGAACACGTGTACAGGGGAGAAACCCGCGAAACTGAGTCTCTCAACACAATGGCAGAGATTCTCCTCCTATCTCCAGCTGCAGACAAAGGAGGATGTTGGGGGTGCGGTTTGGGCATGTGAGACTGGAGAAGACAATTGTCATGGAGAGGGACATGTAGACGATTGGATTGTCTGAACCGGTTCCCCTGCAGTGGGGTCAGGCCCGGAAGGGACAGCACGGAGGTGACCATGAAGGGGCCTCTCCGTGGTGTGGCTGGCCCCGGGGGGCCGCGCCTGGGGATGGGGATGGAGGGGGGGAAGTGGGATGGCCTGTGAGTTGGCAGCAGTGGTGGATGCAGATACTCAGAGGTCAGGGATCTCTCACTCTTTCCCTGCCTGTCTGTCTGTCTGTCTCTCACTCTCTCTCTCTCTCTCTCTCTCTCTTTCTCTCTCGGGGACCTGAGGAGAAGAGGTGGGCGAGCCCTGCCCGCCTCGCCTACCTGCCTTCCTCTCCCCTGGCCCCTTCTTTCTCCGGCTGCTTTGAGTGCCCTGTGGGCTTGGGTTCAACCCCTGAGGCCAAGGGCGCATGCGCCACCCGCCACCGCCAGGGCCTAGGGCGGGCCTCGGGGGTCCTCAGTGAAGGCCCCGCCCGCCCGCCAGGCCAGGCCAGTCCCAGCTGAAGAAGGAACGCCAACGCCCTGCTGGACTTGGCTTCAGCTGTTGTCTCCCTCCCATCCCCCACTTGCAATCAGCTGGCCGGCCGCTTCCCTTCTTTGGAAGCGGTGGTCTGGACCTGGTGGCCAAAGGCCGACTGGGGTGCCAGGTCAAGGCTCTGCCTCGGCCAGCTGCTTTTGCCCGGGCCTCATTTCTTCCTGGAAAGGCAAAACCACGGCCTCACCCCACGCCCGCACTTGTCGACTCCAGCCAGGTGGAGGAAAGGCTCTGTGGAATCCGAAGGGCCGAGACAGGCTTATGGCCAAGCAGTGAGTGAGGCCCCAGCAGGCCGCCGGCTTGGGGAGCCGCTGCCACACGGGCAGGCCCTTCCGGCGACGGGTCCCAGCATCATCTCTGGAGTCGGGAGGGCCTGGCCTTCCTAGTGCCCAGGCCACGGCTCTGAGGAGAAATCCGCGTTGGAGGGCACGCGTGAGGCCCTCGGCCTGAGGGCGCTGGTGCCACGCCGGGGGCGACTGGAAGGCTGGCTGGGCTCGCCTGCTTTGTCCAAAGGAGGCTGGCCAACCAGCCCAACCGGCCACCTGGGCCAGGCCCCTTTCAAGTGGACAAGATCCGGGGGAAAGGGCCCTGGGGCCTGCCGCCAAGTCCCCTGGGGCGTGTGCTGGGCCCCCTCAGAGGAGGGAGCCACCTGGCAACCTGTGTGCCAGACCTTAGATCTGGCGGCCTGCCACACCCGGCTCCCTGCCCTGCCCACGCCTGCCTCCATCCACTCCACGGAGGACGATGGTGTTGGCAGTGCGAGCGGAGATAGTCGTTAGAGACTTCACTTGGAGTTGTAGTCCAAGAGCATCACAGAGGAGCACTGAGCTTGGGCTCGGCCATTTATCCGCTTTGTAACCTGGCTGAGTTTTCTAGCCACTGTACCCAGTCTCTTCATCTAGCAAATGGTGCAAAGAACAACATTGACTACGTCGGGATGCTTTCAGGGTCATGTGAGTTAAGATATGTTCCAGCACAGAGTTTACATTCAGGGTGCAGTCCTTGGCTCAGTAGAAGTGTTCGCTGCTGTTCTTATGATTTTCATTATTTCACGTCCTTATCTTCCTCGTGAGTTCCCTGTCAAACCAACCACGATCCACGGTGTCAGCAGTTTGATTCCAGGTCCCTGCTTCAAGGCCTGCAGAGGGAACCTCGTGCTCATAACCTCCTGTTTTTCTCCCAGTCTCTGGAGGGATGCATTGACCTCTAGCTTGTCTGCACTGAGGCACGGAATGGGGTCCCACACCCAACCCCGCGTCTCCTCCTTTTCATATCTGATGCTTTGGGAAGACTGCTTACTGTTCACTCGGTGGACTATACTCCCTGACATGAGCAACGCACGGGAGAGAGGCGGTAGGAAACACTGATCCATGTAGGGCTCTGAGTTGACCATAACACAGAGTACAGTTGATCAAGGGCCGAGGTAGGGTTCCTTAAGGCAAAGATCTGCCGAGATGAGGGTGTTCTGATGTGACGCCGCCTGAAAATAAAGCAAACACATAAAAGCATATGTAGTGGTCAAAGGGAAAGCACGCCACTAAAAGAATTGATCCCATGAAATACACTATTCTATTTGTTTATGTATCAAATGACTGATAGGGAAGAGCCAGGCGTAGAGATAGTAGACTTGATCAATGTCATAGAGAATTCTTTTAACAGTTGTTCATGCCTTGTGTTTTACATCATTGATTAGGGGAGTATTTTCGTCTTTTCCTTTCCTAGTGTCTCCATCTTTCTCAACTTTTCCAGGAGACATATTTACATTATCCTCTAAAATGTTAGGGAAATTTTAAAAAAGTTATGACACATTGGAAGTTGTTGATTTTGTATATGGGAGGAGCACTAGATTGCAAGTGAATTAGTGATCATTAGAGTTTTAGTTTGGTAAAAGACGGTAGTTGGAGTTGATACCAGGATGTTTGTAACCCAGTTTTTACTTCATTATTTGGTGTAGTTTTCCAAATGCCAGAGCCGGTCATTTTTAATGTAATAACTTGTCTCATTTTAGAATATGTGTTCTTGGAGAGGGTGATGCAGGTAAGTAGAAAATAATTTAATGTAGTGACTTGTTTTTCTCCAATGGATCTCTTATAAACCCAACAGCCATATAGCATTCTTTTGTCCAAATGACCTGATGGCACTTTCTTAACTTTTCTTGCTGTGACTCTAGCAATCTAGGGTCACACCACCTTCTCTCTCCTAGTCATGCTTTCAGTTGTAAGAGTGATATTGTCAATAGTACAGTGAGCAATTGGCACACACTCTACTCTTTTCTTACATGTATATATATGTATATGTGTGTGTGTCTATATTTCTCAACTGCGAACTTTGGTAACATAATTGTTAAGGTGTGAACTATTTGCAGTGCACTTAACAACTGATGGCTACACATGATTGTGTAGTGACATCACGGTTAAAACCCTTCTTTGCAACATGTGGCCCCTTTCAGTTTTATTTTCAAGGAAAGGGTTCAATGACTTTTTTCTTTTGGAAGAAGAAAGACTTGCATTTCCATCTTAGAAAATCGAGAACTGGTTTCTTGCCTTTTTTCTTTTTTTGTCTTCAGCTCCTCGTCCTACTGGTTACTAATTCACATGTCCAGTCACTTCAGATTCATGGTGCTAACCCTTTGCCTTGTTCAAGGCTCTGACTTTAATTATTCCATAATCCCTTCTGTGAAGGAGGTTTCTCTCCACGCTCATCTAGCGAGGAAGGAACCGACCCTCCTTTATGTGAACTTGGAGACAGAGGCCAAGGTGAAGCCTCGGTGCCCCTCCACACCAGTGAGCTGCAGAAGGGCTGCAGAGTCCTGTGAATCTTTGGCTCCCCTCCTGGCTCCCTCCGGAGTTGGCATTGCCTGCACGGAGGAGCCCAGCTCCTTACAATCGAATTGGTGAAGTCTCCTGAAGCCGGCTGAAGGATAAGACTGGCCGGAAAGGACATCAGCAAGCAGTGTGCTCCAAAAGTGGGTGGCAGAAACACTCAGAAGAAGAAAACCTTTCCGTTTCTCTTGTTTTCTCTTTATCTTCTCTCCCTTCCTTTTCCTTTCCTTAGATGGTACAGAGCCTGTCCACCCCCCATGGTGGCTGTTTTTCTCCTCAGAGCCCCAGGACAGAGCTGTATCTCTTAGTTGTAGGTCAACCCATGGGGGTTCTTTGCCTGGAGTCCCACGGCAGTTTATTCACATCTCTTTCATTCAAATGATTTCAGTAGTGTAATTTATCTGTTTAGGCATATCTGTCTTCCTTGCAGACCCCCAACATTTCAAGACCTTTGGGCACATAGTAGATGCTTAAGTACTTGAGTGAATCCGTGAAGATCTTTTGTTGAATACGATCTAAATAAATACAATACCTACTCAGCACACGAATGCAGGCACTTGAGAGAGAGTTTGGTGTCTGCTGAAGCAGGCTGTGGACCAGCTTAGGGGCTCAGTGCCAAAGTGACCCAATAGATTTAGACAAAATGAACGAGATAATTAACTTCAATTTTGCAATTCATGGAGAACAGGAGCAGGATATCTAGGTGTGAATCGGGACTTGATCATTCTTGTTGCATCTTTGGAAAATCCAGTCCTTTTTCTTTCTATGGAAACGTGACTGGCCAAGAGAGTGAACGGAGGACTGGCTTTTAGAAAGGCAATTTTGTCACAGGAAGTCCTGGAGGAAAATATATGGAAGGAGAGCTGCTAGAAACATGGCAGAGACGTTTTGTGTAGAAACCCTAAAATGTGGGTTTACATGCTGTCTGAAAGAGTTGTAACCCAACTTTTCTCCACTACAGATTTGAGCAGCTTTTAAATATCTAGGTATACAAAAGGATTAGAAAGGAAAATAGATCCAACTGAAAGGAATTTCGGATGGAACAATGAAATGATGCTGAAGTGAGCCAGCGCACTGAAAAGAGTTTCAGAAAGACCTGCAGTCTCTAAAGGCAGTGGGCAATGTATCCATCAGGTTTCAAGTAGAAAGGGAAATGGGAACAATTGTCTGTCATCTCATGTCCAGGAGATGACAAGCAACAGTCTCTCAGAGAAGAAAAATATTTCTTTCCAACCGGTCGAACCAGCCACCTGGGCCAGGCCCCTTTCAAGTGGACGAGTTCCAGAGGAGAGAGCCCCGGGGCCTGCCGCCAAGTTTCCTGGGGCGTGTGCTGGGCCCCCTCAGAGGACCAGGCAGCCTGGCAGCCTGTGTGCCAGAGCTGAGATCTGGCGGCCTCCCACACCCGGTTCCCTGTCCTGCCCCGTCCTCCCGAGGGAGGCCGATGGTCCTGGCAGTGGCGAGTGGGGTGGGGCTGGCTGTGAAGCTTTCCTGGGATGCCCCGGGAGAGGGCGCCGGGGGATGGGCTGCCCCTGGCCAGGTCTGAGGCACTGACCCAGCTCAGGGCTGTCGGGGGCGGAGAGAGAAGCCCCTCCGCCTCTTCCCTGAAGCTTCTTATGGCTGGCCAAATCCTTCACAAGACAGGTTCGCTGGAGAAAATAATACCCAGCTTCAGAACACGTGTACAGGGGAGAAACCCGCGAAACTGAGTCTCTCAACACAATGGCAGAGATTCTCCTCCTATCTCCAGCTGCAGACAAAGGAGGATGTTGGGGGTGCGGTTTGGGCATGTGAGACTGGAGAAGACAATTGTCATGGAGAGGGACATGTAGACGATTGGATTGTCTGAACCGGTTCCCCTGCAGTGGGGTCAGGCCCGGAAGGGACAGCACGGAGGTGACCATGAAGGGGCCTCTCCGTGGTGTGGCTGGCCCCGGGGGGCCGCGCCTGGGGATGGGGATGGAGGGGGGGAAGTGGGATGGCCTGTGAGTTGGCAGCAGTGGTGGCTGCAGATACTCAGAGGTCAGGGATCTCTCACTCTTTCCCTGCCTGTCTGTCTGTCTGTCTCTCACTCTCTCTCTCTCTCTCTCTCTCTTTCTCTCTCGGGGACCTGAGGAGAAGAGGTGGGCGAGCCCTGCCCGCCTCGCCTACCTGCCTTCCTCTCCCCTGGCCCCTTCTTTCTCCGGCTGCTTTGAGTGCCCTGTGGGCTTGGGTTCAACCCCTGAGGCCAAGGGCGCATGCGCCACCCGCCACCGCCAGGGCCTAGGGCGGGCCTCGGGGGTCCTCAGTGAAGGCCCCGCCCGCCCGCCAGGCCAGGCCAGTCCCAGCTGAAGAAGGAACGCCAACGCCCTGCTGGACTTGGCTTCAGCTGTTGTCTCCCTCCCATCCCCCACTTGCAATCAGCTGGCCGGCCGCTTCCCTTCTTTGGAAGCGGTGGTCTGGACCTGGTGGCCAAAGGCCGACTGGGGTGCCAGGTCAAGGCTCTGCCTCGGCCAGCTGCTTTTGCCCGGGCCTCATTTCTTCCTGGAAAGGCAAAACCACGGCCTCACCCCACGCCCGCACTTGTCGACTCCAGCCAGGTGGAGGAAAGGCTCTGTGGAATCCGAAGGGCCGAGACAGGCTTATGGCCAAGCAGTGAGTGAGGCCCCAGCAGGCCGCCGGCTTGGGGAGCCGCTGCCACACGGGCAGGCCCTTCCGGCGACGGGTCCCAGCATCATCTCTGGAGTCGGGAGGGCCTGGCCTTCCTAGTGCCCAGGCCACGGCTCTGAGGAGAAATCCGCGTTGGAGGGCACGCGTGAGGCCCTCGGCCTGAGGGCGCTGGTGCCACGCCGGGGGCGACTGGAAGGCTGGCTGGGCTCGCCTGCTTTGTCCAAAGGAGGCTGGCCAACCAGCCCAACCGGCCACCTGGGCCAGGCCCCTTTCAAGTGGACAAGATCCGGGGGAAAGGGCCCTGGGGCCTGCCGCCAAGTCCCCTGGGGCGTGTGCTGGGCCCCCTCAGAGGAGGGAGCCACCTGGCAACCTGTGTGCCAGACCTTAGATCTGGCGGCCTGCCACACCCGGCTCCCTGCCCTGCCCACGCCTGCCTCCATCCACTCCACGGAGGACGATGGTGTTGGCAGTGCGAGCGGAGATAGTCGTTAGAGACTTCACTTGGAGTTGTAGTCCAAGAGCATCACAGAGGAGCACTGAGCTTGGGCTCGGCCATTTATCCGCTTTGTAACCTGGCTGAGTTTTCTAGCCACTGTACCCAGTCTCTTCATCTAGCAAATGGTGCAAAGAACAACATTGACTACGTCGGGATGCTTTCAGGGTCATGTGAGTTAAGATATGTTCCAGCACAGAGTTTACATTCAGGGTGCAGTCCTTGGCTCAGTAGAAGTGTTCGCTGCTGTTCTTATGATTTTCATTATTTCACGTCCTTATCTTCCTCGTGAGTTCCCTGTCAAACCAACCACGATCCACGGTGTCAGCAGTTTGATTCCAGGTCCCTGCTTCAAGGCCTGCAGAGGGAACCTCGTGCTCATAACCTCCTGTTTTCCTCCCAGTCTCTGGAGGGATGCATTGACCTCTAGCTTGTCTGCACTGAGGCACGGAATGGGGTCCCACACCCAACCCCGCGTCTCCTCCTTTTCATATCTGATGCTTTGGGAAGACTGCTTACTGTTCACTCGGTGGACTATACTCCCTGACATGAGCAACGCACGGGAGAGAGGCGGTAGGAAACACTGATCCATGTAGGGCTCTGAGTTGACCATAACACAGAGTACAGTTGATCAAGGGCCGAGGTAGGGTTCCTTAAGGCAAAGATCTGCCGAGATGAGGGTGTTCTGATGTGACGCCGCCTGAAAATAAAGCAAACACATAAAAGCATATGTAGTGGTCAAAGGGAAAGCACGCCACTAAAAGAATTGATCCCATGAAATACACTATTCTATTTGTTTATGTATCAAATGACTGATAGGAAAGAGCCAGGCGTAGAGATAGTAGACTTGATCAATGTCATAGAGAATTCTTTTAACAGTTGTTCATGCCTTGTGTTTTACATCATTGATTAGGGGAGTATTTTCGTCTTTTCCTTTCCTAGTGTCTCCATCTTTCTCAACTTTTCCAGGAGACATATTTACATTATCCTCTAAAATGTTAGGGAAATTTTAAAAAAGTTATGACACATTGGAAGTTGTTGATTTTGTATATGGGAGGAGCACTAGATTGCAAGTGAATTAGTGATCATTAGAGTTTTAGTTTGGTAAAAGACGGTAGTTGGAGTTGATACCAGGATGTTTGTAACCCAGTTTTTACTTCATTATTTGGTGTAGTTTTCCAAATGCCAGAGCCGGTCATTTTTAATGTAATAACTTGTCTCATTTTAGAATATGTGTTCTTGGAGAGGGTGATGCAGGTAAGTAGAAAATAATTTAATGTAGTGACTTGTTTTTCTCCAATGGATCTCTTATAAACCCAACAGCCATATAGCATTCTTTTGTCCAAATGACCTGATGGCACTTTCTTAACTTTTCTTGCTGTGACTCTAGCAATCTAGGGTCACACCACCTTCTCTCTCCTAGTCATGCTTTCAGTTGTAAGAGTGATATTGTCAATAGTACAGTGAGCAATTGGCACACACTCTACTCTTTTCTTACATGTATATATATGTATATGTGTGTGTGTCTATATTTCTCAACTGCGAACTTTGGTAACATAATTGTTAAGGTGTGAACTATTTGCAGTGCACTTAACAACTGATGGCTACACATGATTGTGTAGTGACATCACGGTTAAAACCCTTCTTTGCAACATGTGGCCCCTTTCAGTTTTATTTTCAAGGAAAGGGTTCAATGACTTTTTTCTTTTGGAAGAAGAAAGACTTGCATTTCCATCTTAGAAAATCGAGAACTGGTTTCTTGCCTTTTTTCTTTTTTTGTCTTCAGCTCCTCGTCCTACTGGTTACTAATTCACATGTCCAGTCACTTCAGATTCATGGTGCTAACCCTTTGCCTTGTTCAAGGCTCTGACTTTAATTATTCCATAATCCCTTCTGTGAAGGAGGTTTCTCTCCACGCTCATCTAGCGAGGAAGGAACCGACCCTCCTTTATGTGAACTTGGAGACAGAGGCCAAGGTGAAGCCTCGGTGCCCCTCCACACCAGTGAGCTGCAGAAGGGCTGCAGAGTCCTGTGAATCTTTGGCTCCCCTCCTGGCTCCCTCCGGAGTTGGCATTGCCTGCACGGAGGAGCCCAGCTCCTTACAATCGAATTGGTGAAGTCTCCTGAAGCCGGCTGAAGGATAAGACTGGCCGGAAAGGACATCAGCAAGCAGTGTGCTCCAAAAGTGGGTGGCAGAAACACTCAGAAGAAGAAAACCTTTCCGTTTCTCTTGTTTTCTCTTTATCTTCTCTCCCTTCCTTTTCCTTTCCTTAGATGGTACAGAGCCTGTCCACCCCCCATGGTGGCTGTTTTTCTCCTCAGAGCCCCAGGACAGAGCTGTATCTCTTAGTTGTAGGTCAACCCATGGGGGTTCTTTGCCTGGAGTCCCACGGCAGTTTATTCACATCTCTTTCATTCAAATGATTTCAGTAGTGTAATTTATCTGTTTAGGCATATCTGTCTTCCTTGCAGACCCCCAACATTTCAAGACCTTTGGGCACATAGTAGATGCTTAAGTACTTGAGTGAATCCGTGAAGATCTTTTGTTGAATACGATCTAAATAAATACAATACCTACTCAGCACACGAATGCAGGCACTTGAGAGAGAGTTTGGTGTCTGCTGAAGCAGGCTGTGGACCAGCTTAGGGGCTCAGTGCCAAAGTGACCCAATAGATTTAGACAAAATGAACGAGATAATTAACTTCAATTTTGCAATTCATGGAGAACAGGAGCAGGATATCTAGGTGTGAATCGGGACTTGATCATTCTTGTTGCATCTTTGGAAAATCCAGTCCTTTTTCTTTCTATGGAAACGTGACTGGCCAAGAGAGTGAACGGAGGACTGGCTTTTAGAAAGGCAATTTTGTCACAGGAAGTCCTGGAGGAAAATATATGGAAGGAGAGCTGCTAGAAACATGGCAGAGACGTTTTGTGTAGAAACCCTAAAATGTGGGTTTACATGCTGTCTGAAAGAGTTGTAACCCAACTTTTCTCCACTACAGATTTGAGCAGCTTTTAAATATCTAGGTATACAAAAGGATTAGAAAGGAAAATAGATCCAACTGAAAGGAATTTCGGATGGAACAATGAAATGATGCTGAAGTGAGCCAGCGCACTGAAAAGAGTTTCAGAAAGACCTGCAGTCTCTAAAGGCAGTGGGCAATGTATCCATCAGGTTTCAAGTAGAAAGGGAAATGGGAACAATTGTCTGTCATCTCATGTCCAGGAGATGACAAGCAACAGTCTCTCAGAGAAGAAAAAGATTTCTTTCCAACCGGTCGAACCAGCCACCTGGGCCAGGCCCCTTTCAAGTGGACGAGTTCCAGAGGAGAGAGCCCCGGGGCCTGCCGCCAAGTTTCCTGGGGCGTGTGCTGGGCCCCCTCAGAGGACCAGGCAGCCTGGCAGCCTGTGTGCCAGAGCTGAGATCTGGCGGCCTCCCACACCCGGTTCCCTGTCCTGCCCCGTCCTCCCGAGGGAGGCCGATGGTCCTGGCAGTGGCGAGTGGGGTGGGGCTGGCTGTGAAGCTTTCCTGGGATGCCCCGGGAGAGGGCGCCGGGGGATGGGCTGCCCCTGGCCAGGTCTGAGGCACTGACCCAGCTCAGGGCTGTCGGGGGCGGAGAGAGAAGCCCCTCCGCCTCTTCCCTGAAGCTTCTTATGGCTGGCCAAATCCTTCACAAGACAGGTTCGCTGGAGAAAATAATACCCAGCTTCAGAACACGTGTACAGGGGAGAAACCCGCGAAACTGAGTCTCTCAACACAATGGCAGAGATTCTCCTCCTATCTCCAGCTGCAGACAAAGGAGGATGTTGGGGGTGCGGTTTGGGCATGTGAGACTGGAGAAGACAATTGTCATGGAGAGGGACATGTAGACGATTGGATTGTCTGAACCGGTTCCCCTGCAGTGGGGTCAGGCCCGGAAGGGACAGCACGGAGGTGACCATGAAGGGGCCTCTCCGTGGTGTGGCTGGCCCCGGGGGGCCGCGCCTGGGGATGGGGATGGAGGGGGGGAAGTGGGATGGCCTGTGAGTTGGCAGCAGTGGTGGATGCAGATACTCAGAGGTCAGGGATCTCTCACTCTTTCCCTGCCTGTCTGTCTGTCTGTCTCTCACTCTCTCTCTCTCTCTCTCTCTCTTTCTCTCTCGGGGACCTGAGGAGAAGAGGTGGGCGAGCCCTGCCCGCCTCGCCTACCTGCCTTCCTCTCCCCTGGCCCCTTCTTTCTCCGGCTGCTTTGAGTGCCCTGTGGGCTTGGGTTCAACCCCTGAGGCCAAGGGCGCATGCGCCACCCGCCACCGCCAGGGCCTAGGGCGGGCCTCGGGGGTCCTCAGTGAAGGCCCCGCCCGCCCGCCAGGCCAGGCCAGTCCCAGCTGAAGAAGGAACGCCAACGCCCTGCTGGACTTGGCTTCAGCTGTTGTCTCCCTCCCATCCCCCACTTGCAATCAGCTGGCCGGCCGCTTCCCTTCTTTGGAAGCGGTGGTCTGGACCTGGTGGCCAAAGGCCGACTGGGGTGCCAGGTCAAGGCTCTGCCTCGGCCAGCTGCTTTTGCCCGGGCCTCATTTCTTCCTGGAAAGGCAAAACCACGGCCTCACCCCACGCCCGCACTTGTCGACTCCAGCCAGGTGGAGGAAAGGCTCTGTGGAATCCGAAGGGCCGAGACAGGCTTATGGCCAAGCAGTGAGTGAGGCCCCAGCAGGCCGCCGGCTTGGGGAGCCGCTGCCACACGGGCAGGCCCTTCCGGCGACGGGTCCCAGCATCATCTCTGGAGTCGGGAGGGCCTGGCCTTCCTAGTGCCCAGGCCACGGCTCTGAGGAGAAATCCGCGTTGGAGGGCACGCGTGAGGCCCTCGGCCTGAGGGCGCTGGTGCCACGCCGGGGGCGACTGGAAGGCTGGCTGGGCTCGCCTGCTTTGTCCAAAGGAGGCTGGCCAACCAGCCCAACCGGCCACCTGGGCCAGGCCCCTTTCAAGTGGACAAGATCCGGGGGAAAGGGCCCTGGGGCCTGCCGCCAAGTCCCCTGGGGCGTGTGCTGGGCCCCCTCAGAGGAGGGAGCCACCTGGCAACCTGTGTGCCAGACCTTAGATCTGGCGGCCTGCCACACCCGGCTCCCTGCCCTGCCCACGCCTGCCTCCATCCACTCCACGGAGGACGATGGTGTTGGCAGTGCGAGCGGAGATAGTCGTTAGAGACTTCACTTGGAGTTGTAGTCCAAGAGCATCACAGAGGAGCACTGAGCTTGGGCTCGGCCATTTATCCGCTTTGTAACCTGGCTGAGTTTTCTAGCCACTGTACCCAGTCTCTTCATCTAGCAAATGGTGCAAAGAACAACATTGACTACGTCGGGATGCTTTCAGGGTCATGTGAGTTAAGATATGTTCCAGCACAGAGTTTACATTCAGGGTGCAGTCCTTGGCTCAGTAGAAGTGTTCGCTGCTGTTCTTATGATTTTCATTATTTCACGTCCTTATCTTCCTCGTGAGTTCCCTGTCAAACCAACCACGATCCACGGTGTCAGCAGTTTGATTCCAGGTCCCTGCTTCAAGGCCTGCAGAGGGAACCTCGTGCTCATAACCTCCTGTTTTTCTCCCAGTCTCTGGAGGGATGCATTGACCTCTAGCTTGTCTGCACTGAGGCACGGAATGGGGTCCCACACCCAACCCCGCGTCTCCTCCTTTTCATATCTGATGCTTTGGGAAGACTGCTTACTGTTCACTCGGTGGACTATACTCCCTGACATGAGCAACGCACGGGAGAGAGGCGGTAGGAAACACTGATCCATGTAGGGCTCTGAGTTGACCATAACACAGAGTACAGTTGATCAAGGGCCGAGGTAGGGTTCCTTAAGGCAAAGATCTGCCGAGATGAGGGTGTTCTGATGTGACGCCGCCTGAAAATAAAGCAAACACATAAAAGCATATGTAGTGGTCAAAGGGAAAGCACGCCACTAAAAGAATTGATCCCATGAAATACACTATTCTATTTGTTTATGTATCAAATGACTGATAGGAAAGAGCCAGGCGTAGAGATAGTAGACTTGATCAATGTCATAGAGAATTCTTTTAACAGTTGTTCATGCCTTGTGTTTTACATCATTGATTAGGGGAGTATTTTCGTCTTTTCCTTTCCTAGTGTCTCCATCTTTCTCAACTTTTCCAGGAGACATATTTACATTATCCTCTAAAATGTTAGGGAAATTTTAAAAAAGTTATGACACATTGGAAGTTGTTGATTTTGTATATGGGAGGAGCACTAGATTGCAAGTGAATTAGTGATCATTAGAGTTTTAGTTTGGTAAAAGACGGTAGTTGGAGTTGATACCAGGATGTTTGTAACCCAGTTTTTACTTCATTATTTGGTGTAGTTTTCCAAATGCCAGAGCCGGTCATTTTTAATGTAATAACTTGTCTCATTTTAGAATATGTGTTCTTGGAGAGGGTGATGCAGGTAAGTAGAAAATAATTTAATGTAGTGACTTGTTTTTCTCCAATGGATCTCTTATAAACCCAACAGCCATATAGCATTCTTTTGTCCAAATGACCTGATGGCACTTTCTTAACTTTTCTTGCTGTGACTCTAGCAATCTAGGGTCACACCACCTTCTCTCTCCTAGTCATGCTTTCAGTTGTAAGAGTGATATTGTCAATAGTACAGTGAGCAATTGGCACACACTCTACTCTTTTCTTACATGTATATATATGTATATGTGTGTGTGTCTATATTTCTCAACTGCGAACTTTGGTAACATAATTGTTAAGGTGTGAACTATTTGCAGTGCACTTAACAACTGATGGCTACACATGATTGTGTAGTGACATCACGGTTAAAACCCTTCTTTGCAACATGTGGCCCCTTTCAGTTTTATTTTCAAGGAAAGGGTTCAATGACTTTTTTCTTTTGGAAGAAGAAAGACTTGCATTTCCATCTTAGAAAATCGAGAACTGGTTTCTTGCCTTTTTTCTTTTTTTGTCTTCAGCTCCTCGTCCTACTGGTTACTAATTCACATGTCCAGTCACTTCAGATTCATGGTGCTAACCCTTTGCCTTGTTCAAGGCTCTGACTTTAATTATTCCATAATCCCTTCTGTGAAGGAGGTTTCTCTCCACGCTCATCTAGCGAGGAAGGAACCGACCCTCCTTTATGTGAACTTGGAGACAGAGGCCAAGGTGAAGCCTCGGTGCCCCTCCACACCAGTGAGCTGCAGAAGGGCTGCAGAGTCCTGTGAATCTTTGGCTCCCCTCCTGGCTCCCTCCGGAGTTGGCATTGCCTGCACGGAGGAGCCCAGCTCCTTACAATCGAATTGGTGAAGTCTCCTGAAGCCGGCTGAAGGATAAGACTGGCCGGAAAGGACATCAGCAAGCAGTGTGCTCCAAAAGTGGGTGGCAGAAACACTCAGAAGAAGAAAACCTTTCCGTTTCTCTTGTTTTCTCTTTATCTTCTCTCCCTTCCTTTTCCTTTCCTTAGATGGTACAGAGCCTGTCCACCCCCCATGGTGGCTGTTTTTCTCCTCAGAGCCCCAGGACAGAGCTGTATCTCTTAGTTGTAGGTCAACCCATGGGGGTTCTTTGCCTGGAGTCCCACGGCAGTTTATTCACATCTCTTTCATTCAAATGATTTCAGTAGTGTAATTTATCTGTTTAGGCATATCTGTCTTCCTTGCAGACCCCCAACATTTCAAGACCTTTGGGCACATAGTAGATGCTTAAGTACTTGAGTGAATCCGTGAAGATCTTTTGTTGAATACGATCTAAATAAATACAATACCTACTCAGCACACGAATGCAGGCACTTGAGAGAGAGTTTGGTGTCTGCTGAAGCAGGCTGTGGACCAGCTTAGGGGCTCAGTGCCAAAGTGACCCAATAGATTTAGACAAAATGAACGAGATAATTAACTTCAATTTTGCAATTCATGGAGAACAGGAGCAGGATATCTAGGTGTGAATCGGGACTTGATCATTCTTGTTACATCTTTGGAAAACCCAGCCCTTTTTCTTTCTATGGATATTTGACTCATCCCAAGCAGCTGCCTTATTGGTATTTATGGGTAGATCAAATTGAAAAGAAAACCCAGAATAGTATTATGACTAGCCTTAGGGAATATCTTTATAATATAAAAGAACAAAAGTCGGAGTTAGAGCAAAGATTGAAAGTCAAATTTACTGAAAATTCCCTGTCTCCTCGCTCCTACACTCCCTTATATCCCCAACTCCCTGTCCCTGACTCCCAAGAATATCTTTTGGATTTCTGGGTCCCTGGCCCAAATCCTCCCCTTCAAGTCTTATCTCCTCAGTCACCTCCTCAGCCAGTTCCCTTAGGTCCCAGGACTCCAACTTCTCCGCAGTTCATCCAGCTGCCTGTTTTATCTTCTCTCACTGTTGAAGATTTACAGGGGGCGCTTAGGCCTGACCTCCAAGCAAGGGGCATACAGGTTACTTGTGTAAATGTTATAAACCAAGAAATAAATTTAGTAGAAACACCCAGGAAGGGCAAGAAGGTTCGTTTTGCTGTGTCTTACAACTCCTCCTACTTTCCAGGGCTCTGTAATCAGGGTCTGTCAGCTTCAGACATTCCTATGCAGTATCCACTGAGGATGTATCCTGGACCTCCGCTGCAGAGAATTCATGTCCCCTGGACAGCAGCTGATCTTTTAAATTATGAAACTCTCCTCCCTCCATTGCCAGAAGACCCTACTAAATTTAGAGAAGAATTAGAAAGATTAGTGGCTATTCATAGCCCCACCCACCGAGACCTTGACTGGCTGCTAAGGGGCGTTCTTCCATCCCATGACTACACTGTAGTTATCAGACAGGCCAGACGACCCCCTAGCAAAAACCCCCCTCATAGAGGAAATACATGGCCAGACCCTCTCCCAGACCCTCCTGCAGATGACCAGGAAGTGGCACAGCTACAGGCTGATATTCAAGGTTTAATAGGAGCGATTCTAGAGGCGTTTCCTCCTAAAGTTAATCGGTCAAAAATTGAATTATGCACTCAGAACGAGGGGGAACAACATAAAGCTTTTGTTGAACGGTTTACTCAGACTTTCCAAAGGCACACTGCATTGAATCTAGAAGCTCCAGAGCATAAGAATCTCCTAATTTCTGCTTTAGTTGGAAATTTTCTTCCTGATATAAAGAAACAAATTCAAAACAGTGTGGTTGTTTGGGCAGGGCAACCATTAAGTGTAATAATGGAGGCTGCTACACAATTCTTTGAAAATTGTCAGAAAGAAAGCAAAAAAAATAAAAATAATTAAAGACAACTCTTCTTGCTTTGCAAATTGAATCTTTTGAAAAGCAAAAATTCAACCCTGAAAGTAAACTAAAGCCCACTCAGAGGTCTCCCTATTTGCCTTCAGACAATTATAGGTATTGCAAGAAACCAAGGCATTGGAAAAGGGCGTGTGCCGCTCTTAAGAGAAGGGAAAGTTTTGTGGGAGATCGGGATTTGGCCACCCTGAAATCTATCTCTTTACCTTGGTTGTTTTTTCTAGGGACATTTGACTTCCCCCACTAACTTCCTAAAGAATTTGACATAGTGGCTCCTTCCTGGAACAGATCTATCATGATGGCTGTAAAGATAATGTAGGGTAAATGTTACAATAGGAAAGGCACCAACAAGCCCCTCTTATCAGAAGTTCTGTCTCTCTGGCCACATTCTCTGGATGACCCTGCGAAGAGTTGCCAGACAATCATTTACATTTACAAGGGAAATCTCCATTTGTAAAGGTATCTCCCTCTCTGTTTGGAGAAGAGAGGGGGATGAGCTCATTTCAAGTGACTTATCAATGTAGAAGGTGAGGCCTTGAGCTACATAATAAACCTTACTCTTGTTTACTGTGCTTTAGTGGTAATCTCCTGTAACTGACTCCCCCCACCCCCAAAATCCTCCTTTGTCATTGGCTGAAAATTATATTTAAGACGAGAATTTCTGCTATTGTGTTGAGAAACGCAGTGTCCCTGCTTTCTCCCATGTATACATGTTATTAAACTTGGTATTATTTTCTCCTGCTAACCTGTCTTGTTGATTATTTGGCCAGCCAGAAGAACCTTAAGGGAAAGGGCAGAGGGAGATTCTCTCTCTTCCGCTGACAGTTTAAAAAATGTTCCCGCTTGACCCCAGCACCACCAAAAGGCTCATTTTTCTCTACCTGAGGGGCATTTCTTCCTCAAATGATGGGGTCAGCCGATCCTTAGTCGCACTCCTGAGCCTACAGTTAAACTTAAAATAGAGGTTCGAAAACTGGATTTCTTAATTGACACTGGTGCGACATTCTCTACTATCCGTTCAAAGGATTTATCTCTACCTGTTACCTCTGATTCTATCAAGCTGTTTGAGTCTCTAGACAGCCTATTTCACTGCCCATATCTAAGCCCACTCCAATATATTTAGGCCCCCTTAACACTCATCATGCTTTTTTAGTTTCTGACTGTTCACCAGCAAACCTCTTTGGCTGAGATTTGTTATGTAAATTCAATGCCACTATAAATTGTAATGAAAAAGGTGTTTTTATCTCCTTGCCTTCTGACCAAGCCCCAAGTCTCCTACTTTCCATGATGGAAACTTGTCCTGATTTAAATCCTTCTGAGGAAGATGAGTCTTTAAAGAATGTCCCAACCAGTCTTTGGGCTACACATGCAAATGAGGTACGATTGTTGCTTAGTGCTGAGCCCGTGCACGTTACTTGGAAAAAAAATAAACCATTTCCATCAGTAGCCCAATACCCGCTCTCCAGAGATGCCGAGCGAGGAATTCAACCCATAATAGACTCCCTTTTGCAACAGGGTGTACTAGCTTTTACTTCCTTGCCCTGTAACACTCCAATCTTGCCAGTAAAAAAGGAAGGCAAATTTGACTCAGACGGGAACCAAATCTATAGATTTGTACAAGACCTCAGAGCCATAAACTCTTTTGTAATTCCTCGGCATCCTGTGGTCCCTAATCCAGCTGTCATCCTGACCTCAATACCTGCTGATGCAGCCTGCTTTACAGTAGTTGACCTCTGCTCAGCTTTCTTTTCAATCCCATTACACCCTGACTCACAATTTCTTTTCACATTTACATTTAAAGGGAGACAATTTACATGGACTCGAATACCTCAGGGATATTGTGAGTCCCCCTCAATATTTTCCCAGGTCCTTAAAGCTGACTTGGATTCTGTAGTCTTTACTCAAAGCTCCACTCTTGTTCAATATGTTGATGACCTTTTACTCTGTAATCCAACTAAGCAGGGGGCTCTTACAGATTCGCTCATTCTCCTGAAAGCCCTAGCTGAACGAGGCCATAAAGCCTCCAGGTTTAAACTTCAGTGGGTGCAAATGACTGTTACCTACTTAGGGCATGAGATATCTCAAGGCATTCAAAAGCTAACGCCCAAACGCCTTGAGTCAATTTTATCCATCCATCTCCCCAAAACAAAGAAACAGCTACGTAAATTTCTAGGAGCTGCTGGTTACTGCTGCCAATGGATTCCTAATTTTGCAGCCCTTGCTAAACCTCTGTATTCTCTTCTCCCAGATATCACCCCAGAGCCTATTTCCTGGCCCTCAGAGGCATTAAACTCCTTAGAGGCCTTAAAAATATCTTTGTCCATGCCTCCAGCTCTTGGCTTACCTAATTTTGACAAGCCTTTTCATCTATACTGTCATGAAAATAATGAAATTGCTACAGGCATTCTAGGGCAATCTTTTGCCTCTCAAATACGTCCTATAGCATATTTCTCATGCCAACTAGACCCTGTGGCATCAGGCATGCCCCCATGCTTACGTGCGGTGGCTGCAGCTGCCACCCTGATTGATAAGGCCAGTACTCTTACATTAGGCTCTCCCATTCACCTCTATGTCCCACATTCTGTGTCAGCTATTTTGCAAGTTCATAGGACACAACACGTCTCTACACGGCGACAGACCACCTATGAGCAGGCTCTTTTAACTAACCCTTCCATCATCTTACATCGTTGCAACACTTTAAATCCAGCTACTTTACTGCCCCTTCCTGATGATGGAGAGCCCCACTCCATTCCACATGATTGCCTTGCAACTATAGAAATGGTCTCAAAGCCATGAGAGGATCTCTCAGACATCCCTTTAGACAATCCAGACTTACTTCTGTTTTGTGACGGCTCCTGTAAACGAAATTCCCGGGGAACCATAATAACTGGTTATGCCATAGTTTCCCCACATGAAACTCTTGAAGCTTATTCTTGGCCCACCATAAGATCAGCCCAAGCTGCTGAACTCATAGCTCTTACTAGGGCCTGCACATTAACAAAAGAAAAAACTGCCACTATTTACACAGACTCCAAATAGGCTTTTGGAGTCTGCCATGTTGTTGGCACAATTTGGAAATCCCGTAGATTCTTAACCTCTGCAAGAACTCCTATTGCTAATGGACACTTAATTACAGCCTTATTACAAGTTATTCACTTTCCTTCAAAAATTGCCATTGTTCATTGTTCAGCCCATACTAAGGAGACCGATGTCATATCTTTAGGGAATGACAGGGCTGACAGAGCTGCTAAACATGCAGCTCACTATATACCCCCTTATCCGTTTTCCACCCAATTTTTAAACCTGCCTTTATCCCTGACTGATGTTATTAACTATCAGGCAAATGCCCCACAATCTGAAAAAGACAATTGGATACAAAAGGGTGCCACACAATTATCAGATGGATTATACATTGGACCAAATGGACTTCCAGTAGCTCCTTTTCTTTTGACTTTTTGGCTTGCACTTATCTCCCACCAAATGGGACATATGTGCAAACGGGGGATAGCTAAAGAACTAAAAGACAATTGGTTTTACCCTGGCATCCATAAAATTTCTGACCAAATCACCTCCCAGTGCACAACTTGCAAATCTTCCCAAGTTTCTGGGAGAAATCGGTGTGATCCAGGAAGTCCTCCCAGGCCCATGCTGCCTTTTGAGGCACTCCAAATGGATTTTATGGACTTGCCCTCAGCTTTAGGTTACTCTCACTGTTTGGTTATTGTCTGCATGTTTAGTAGATGGACTGAATGCTATCCGACCAGACATGCAGATGCCACAACAGTGGTAAAGAAATTAATAACTGAAGTTATTCCTCGCTTTGGCATTCCTTTATAGATTGAACCAGACCAAGGAACTTACAGCATAGATAAACCACTTGCTTGCAAAAACTCTGGGATATTCATTAAAATTTCATACCCCATATCACCCTCAGTCATCAGGGCAAGTGGAACATAAAAATCTAGATATAAAAAGAACTCTAGGAAAAGTCTGTCAAGAAACTGGACTTAAATGGCCAGAATCTCTGCCCTTGGCCCTTATGAAGATTCAAAATACTCCAAACAAAAAGCATGGACTGACTCATTTGAAATAGTTTTTGGATGTCTGATGCCTACTGGCGTCTCTAAACCTTCAATTCCTGGATTAAATGACTATTATGGGAACTTAAGTGAACAATTTGATGCTATGACTAGTTATATACAAAAATTAACTAGTATACTTGAAGCATATCGTCAACAGGTAAAAGAGGCGTGGCCCCCACCTTCTGACAAGCCTTGCCATCCCTTTCGACCAGGAGACCGGGTGTACATCAAGGTCTTTAGAAGAAAACACGCACTGTCACCTCGCTGGGAAGGACCTTATGAAGCCTTACTGACGACCTGCACTGCCATCAAAATAAAAAAAAAATCTTCCTGGATCCATGCAAGCCACACCAAAATCACCCAGAACATCACTCTCAAGACAACTGAGAGATAATCCCCACAAGTGACCTTAAACTAAGGATTTTGAAGGTCAAAACCCAGGCCCCAGAAGCAGCCGACATCACGAAGTAGACAGCTCTTCCCAAGATCACGGATCAAGAAAACCTACTTTGACCCATTTCCTCCCCCTTGCTTTAAAACTCAGGATATATATACACACTCACACACACAAACTATTAGTGGATATATATATATATATATATATTTTTTTATTGATAATTTAATGGTTTCTAACATTGTGAAATTTTGGGTTGTACATTTTTGTTTGTCCATCACCCCATATATGACTCCCTTCACCCCTTGTGCCCACCCCCCACCCCCACTTCCCAGGTAACCACAGTCCAGTTTTCTCTGTCCATGTGTTGGTTTATATTCCACATATGAGTGAGATCATACAGTGTTTGTCTTTCTCTTTCTGGCTTATTTCACTTAACATAATACGCTCCAGGCCCATCCATGTTGTTGCAAATGGGACGATTTTGTTTTTTTTTATGGCTGAGTAGTATTCCATTGTATATATATACCACATTTTCTTAATCCAATCGTCAGTCGAGGGACACTTAGGTTGCTTCCACTTCTTGGCTATGGTGAATAATGCTGCAATGAACATAGGGGTGCATAAGCCTCTTTGGATTGTTGATTTCAGGTGCATTGGATAGATTCCCAGTAGTGGGATGGCTGGATCATAGGGCATCTCTATTTTTAATTCTTTGAGGAATCTCCATACCGTTTTCCATAGAGGCTGTACCAATTTGCATTCCCACCAGCTGTGTATGAGGGTTCCTGTTTCTCCACATCCTCTCCAACATTTGTTGTTTTTTGTCTTGGTGATTATAGCCATTCTAACGGGCGTGAGGTGGTATCTTAGTGTTGTTTTGATTTGCATTTCCCTGATGATTAGTGATGTTGAGCATCTTTTCATGTGCCTATTGGCCATCTGTATATCTTCCTTGGAGAAGTGTCTGTTCATTTCCTCTGCCCATTTTTTGATCGGGTTGTTTGTTTTTTTTGTTGTTCAATTGTGTGAGTTCTTTATATATTATGGAGATCAACCCCTTGTCAGATGTATGTTTTGCAAATATTCTCTCCCAGCTGGTTGGTTGTTTGTTCATCTTGATTCTGGTTTCATTTGTCTTATAAAAGCTCTTTAGTCTGATAAAGTCCCACTTGTTTATTTTTTCTTTAGTTTCCCTAGTCTGGGTAGGCATGTCATCCGAAAAGATTCCTTTAAACCCAATGTCAAATAGCGTGTTGCCTATATTTTCTTCTATGAGTTTTATAGTTTCAGGTCTCATCTTCAGGTCTTTGATCCATTTTGAGTTAATTTTTGTGAATGGCGATAGCACATGGTCCACTTTCATTCTTTTGCATGTGGATGTCCAGTTTTCCCAACACCATTTATTGAAGAAACTTTCCTTTCTCCATTGCATGTCCTTAGCACCTTTGTCGAAAATTAGCTGTCCGTATATGTGTGGTTTTATTTCTGGGCTTTCAATTCTGTTCCATTGATCCGTGTGTCTGTTTTTGTACCAGTACCATGCTGTTTTGATTACTATTGCTTTGTAGTATGTTTTGAAGTCAGGAATTGTGATGCCTCCTGCTTTGTTCGTTTTCTTTAGGATTTCTTTAGCTATTCGGGGTCTTTTGTTGCCCCATATAAATTTCAGTATTCTTTTTTCTATTTCTGTGAAGAATGTCATTGGGATTCTGATTGGGATTGCATTGAATCTGTAGATTGCTTTAGGTAATATAGACATTTTAACTATGTTTATTCTTCCAATCCACGTGCATGGGATATCTTTCCATTTCTTTATGTCATCGTAGATTTCCCTCAATAATGTCTTGTAGTTCTCATTGTATAGGTCCTTCACCTCCTTGGTAAGATTTATTCCTAGGTATTTTATTCTTTTTGATGCAATTGTAAATGGTATTATCTTTTTGAGCTCTCTTTCTGTTAGTTCATTATTAGCATATAGAAATGCAACTGATTTTTGTAGATTGATTTTGTACCCTGCAACTTTGCTGTAGTTGTTGATTGTTTCTAACAGTTTTCCAACAGATTCTGTAGGGTTTTCTATATATACAATCATGTCATCTGCAAATAGTGAGAGTTTCACTTCTTCGTTACCTATTTGGATTCCTTTTATTCCTTTTTCTTGCCTAATTGCTCTGGCCAAAACCTCCAGTACTATGTTGAACAGGAGTGGTGAGAGTGGGCAGCCCTGCCTCGTTCCTGTTCTCAGAGGAATGGCTTTCAGTCTTTCCCCGTTGAGTATGATGTTAGCTGTGGGTTTGTCATATATGGCCTTTATTATGTTGAGGTACTTTCCTTCTATTCCCATTTTATTGAGAGTTTTTATCATAAATGGATGTTGTATCTTGTCAAATGCCTTCTCTGCATCTACTGAGACGATCATGTGGTTTTTATTCTTTGTTTTGTTGATGTGATGTATCACTTTGATTGATTTGCGGATGTTGAACCATCCCTGCGTCTCTGGTATAAATCCCACTTGATCATGGTGTATGATCTTTTTAATATATTGTTGTATTCGGTTTGCCAATATTTTGTTGAGGATTTTTGCATCAATGTTCATCAGCGATATTGGCCTGTAATTTTCTTTCTTTGTATTGTCTTTGTCTGGTTTTGGTATCAGGGTGATGTTGGCCTCATAGAATGATTCAGGAAGTGTTCCATCTTCCTCTATTTTTTGGAATAGTTTGAGGAGGATGGGTATTAAATCTTCTTTGAATGTTTGGTAAAATTCACTGGAGAAGCCATCTGGTCCTGGACTTTTATTTTTTGGGAGGTTTTTGATTACTATTTCAATCTCTTTACTTGTGATTGGTCTATTCAGATTCTCCATTTCTTCTTGGTTCAATTTTGGGAGGTTGTATAAGTCTAAGAATTTATCCATTTCTTCTAGATTGTCCAATTTGTTGGCATATAATTTCTCATAGTATTCTCTTATAATCCTCTGTATTTCCATGGTATCCGTTGTAATTTCTCCTCTTTCATTTCTAATTTTATTTACTTGAGCCTTTTCTCTTTTTTTCTTAGTTAGCCTGGCTAAGGGTTTGTCTATTTTGTTTATCTTCTCGAAGAACCAACTCTTTGTTTCATTAATCCTTTCTACTGTTTTTTTGGTCTCAATATCATTTATTTCTGCTCTGATTTTTATTATTTCTCTCCTTCTGCTGGCTTTGGGCTTTGTTTGTTCTTCTTTTTCTAGTTCTGTTAGGTGTAATTTAAGGTTGCCTATTAGGGCTTTTTCTTGTTTGTTAAGGTGGGCTTGTATCGCTATGAGTTTCCCTCTCAGGACCGCTTTTGCTGCGTCCCATATGGTTTGATATGGCATGTTATCATTTTCGTTTGTTTCCAGATAGTTTTTGATTTCTCCTTTAATTTCATCAATGATCCATTGGTTGTTCAGTAGCATGTTGTTTAATCTCCACATTTTTGTCACTTTCCCAGTTTTTTTTTCCTGGTTCATTTCCAGTTTCATAGCCTTATGGTCTGAAAAGATGCTTGTTATGATTTCAATCTTCTTAAATTTATTGAGGCTTGCTTTGTTTCCCAACATATGGTCTATCCTAGAGAATGTTCCATGCATGCTTGAGAAGAATATGTAGTCAGCTGTTTTTGGGTGGAGTGCTCTGTATATGTCTACTAGGTCCATCTCGTCCAGTTTTTCATTTAAGTCTAATATTTCTTTATTAACTTTTTGTCTGGATGATCTATCCATTGCTGTAAGTGGGGTGTTAAGATCCCCTACTATTATTGTGTTGTTGTTGATTTCTCCTTTTAGGTTTGTTAATAGTTGTTTTATGTACATTGGTGCTCCTATGTTGGGTGCATATATATTTATAAGTGATATGTCTTCTTGATGGAGTGTCCCTTTTATCATTATATATTTCCCTTCTTTGTCTTTCTTAACCTGTTTTATCTTGAAGTCTACTTTGTCTGATATGAGTATGGCAACACCTGCTTTCTTTTGTTTGCCATTAGCTTGGAGTATTGTCTTCCATCCTTTCACTCTGAGCCTGTGCTTGTCTTTAGTGCTAAGATGTGTTTCCTGAAGGCAGCATATTGTTGGGTCTTGCTTTTTAATCCATCCTGCCACTCTGTATCTTTTGATTGGAGAGTTCAATCCATTTACATTTAGGGTAATTATTGAAATATGAGGGTTGAATGTTGCTGTTTTGTCACTTATTTTCTGGTTCTTTTACATTTCCTTTGTTTCTTGTCCCATTTGTTTTGGACTGCCAATTCAGTTTGGTTGTTCTGTCTTATTATTCTTCTAGTTTTCTCTTTGTTTATCATATGTGGTTTTAATTTGATTATTTGTTTAGTGGTTACCTTGAGGTTTGGGCGAAAAATCTTCTGTATGAGATAGTCCATTATCTGATAGCCTCCTATTTCCTTATACTAAGTCAATTCAGTCACTTTCCTCTTCCCCTTCTAAGTTGCTCTTGTTATACCTTATTCTATCTTGTGTTGTGGCTGTGTGTTTACAGTGATGAGGTTAAATTTATTTTTGGTGAATTTCTTCCTTTGATCTTTGAGTTTAGTATTTAAGTGGTTGCTAACCTATTCCGGTAAAGATCTACTATTTCTCTGATTTTGTCTACCTACTTTTCTCCTTACTCCAAGCTTTGTGTTCCCTTTCTCTTCTTGTTTTCAGGCCTGAGGGCCTTCTTGAGTATTTCTTGTAGTGGCGGTCTCGTGGCCATGAACTCCCTTAGCTTTTGTTTATCTGGGAGAGTTACTATTTCTCCATCATATATGAAGGATATTTTTGCTGGATAGAGTATTCTTGGCTGAAAGTTTTTGTCTTTTAGTATTTTGAATATATCATTCCAGTCTCTTCTAGCCTGAAAAGTTTCTGTTGAGAAATCCGCTGAGAGCCTGATGGGAGTTCCTTTGTACGTTATTTTTTGTTTTTGTCTAGCTGCCCTTAATATTGTTTCTTTGTCGTTGACCCTGGCTAGCCTTACCACTAGGTGTCGTGGTGAAGGCCTTTGTCTGTTAATATATATAGGAGTCCTGTTGGCTTCACTTACTGGTATTTCCTGCTCCTTCCCCAGATTTGGGAAATTTTCAGCTATTATTTCCTTGAATAGGCTCTCTGTTCCTCTTTCCCTCTCCTCTCCCTCAGGAATACCTATAATTCTTATGTTACATTTTCTAATAGAGTCCGATATTTCTCGGAGTCTTTCTTCATTTCTTTTTAGTCTTAGTTCTCTCTCTTCTTCCATCTGGAGTATATCTGTATTCGTATCCTCTAAAGTACTAATTCTTTCCTCCATATTGTCAGCTCTGTTCTTTAAAGATTCCAGATTCTCCTTTATCTCCTCCATTGTGTTCTTCATCTCCATCAGCCCTGATAGGTTTTTCTTTATGATTTCAATCTCTTTTGTGAAGAAACTCCTAATCTCATTTAATTGTTTGTCTGTGTTGTCTCGTATTTCGTTGAGTGTTTTTATGATAGCTATTTTGAAATCTCTGTCATTTAGTTTATGGATTTCTGTGTCTTCGGGGTTGATTTCTGGGTGCTTGTCATTTTGTTTCTGGTCTGGTGATTTCATATATTTTTGCATTGTGGTTCCTGTGTTGGTTTTGATTTTCCTCATCCTGGAAGTCTCTGGTTGCAATTTCCACCTGCCGCCACTGTCTGGTGGTAAAGGGCTGTGTAGTCTAAGCCCCCTGCACTCTGCCCCAGTTTTTCTGCTGCGATCCGCAGTTTTGTTTTGTTTTGTTTTGTGTCTTTTCCCCACTGCGATCCACGGGTCCAGTCCAGTTTATTCAGGTCTGCCTCGGACTGCTAGATCTGGTCGAGCTGCAGACTCCGGGTTGCGGGGAGGGGGGAGCTCTCTCTTTTGCCCTCTGGGTCCCTGACGTGGGAGGCTTCTCGTTTGCCCCTCTTCATCCGCTCTCTGGGTTGCTCAGATGTTGATGGTAGCCCTGTGGCTCCTCTGAGCCCTCTGTGCGGGAGTTTCCCACTGGCTGAGAGAGCCCGAAGAGCTACAGTTTCCCGCCGAGGGCCGCCCCTCCCCCCTCTCTGGGAGCCGCGCGGACCGGATCGCTGATCTGATGGGGAGGGAGCGGAGTTCTCCTTACCTCTCCCCACTTCCTCCGGGGGCCCAGCACGTTCCGCTCTCAGATGTGCGGCAGTGTGGATACCTCCGCTCCAGCTTTTCACTGTCTGGGATTCCGTTGTTGGTCTGTGGCTGTTACTTTTGTTGTATTTTGTGGGGGAAGAATTCACGGGAAAGCTCACTCCGCCATGATGCTGACATCACTCCCTATATATATATTTTTAATCATTTATTAGAAAGCTGACTGGAGAGTGCTGGTCTCTATCTGTCCCTCTTCCCCTCTCTAAGTCTCTGCTATGGGCTCTTTTCCAATCTGTGTCTTGCTTTTACTAACCCTCTCCTTTTCAACAGGTCGGGCACAGACCAAACACCCCCTTATGCCAGTTTACCAAGCCCTAGCCACACTAACTAATCAATCTGACTGTTGGTTATGTCAACAGCTAGATAGTGCAAAAGAACCTGAACTAGTCTTTGTTCCTGCTGATATGAACACCTGGTGGACTAAGTATGGAAAATGGATGAATAACAGAGTATGGTATCCACAACAAGGGAAACTTCACTCTGCTTCGTCTCCTGGTGAGTCACTTGGGCCCCAGAAAGACTACTTAAAAAGTCAAAGACTGTCCCTTGCCCAAGTACAAGCAATAAGTGAAAGTTTTTCCCTCTGCATTGAAAGTAAACATGGCGCTGGACCTTTCCTGGGTGACATACCGAGACAATATTGCAGTCAAACTCTGTGGTTTGATTCCGCAGGTGGCATCTTCAGAACTCTCAAGGGAATTGTAAGTGACTCTATCACTACTCCCTCTGGCACAAACATTTGCCAAATCACCAAGTGCTCTGGATGGCTTATGAGCCACCCGTGTGCAACTTGGGGTATCGCAGCTATCCGCATGGTTAAGCTGCCCAATGCCACAGACTATATATGGGTGGATCAAAGATCTGGACTCACCTGGTCAGGTGACAAGACCAGGCTTTATAGCTGCCAAAATCAGACTGCAGGCCTCCTCTACCAGCTATTCTGCAATCTGTTCTGTTCTCGCAGACTGACAGGAGCTCATGGGAAATGGAGATGTTTAGGTAGTAACAGTGCAAGTGGCACAGATCATGAAATAGTCCAGATCCTGGGAACTACAGACTCAATTCTAACTTTGTCTTTAAACTACACTGGTCTTTTCATTTTATGCGGCAACAAAGTGTATAAAGGATTCCCATCTAATTGGTCAGGACGATGCGGACTTGGATACCTGGCTCCTTCTGTCACCAAACACTCCACCTTAAATGCGAGCCAAATTACAAACCTGGGTTCGTTTGTTCATAAGATTGTGCCACATAAACGTGCCAGTTGAGAAATCGTGGAAAATCCACTTGTATATCGCAACTCCAAGTTCTTTTCAGCCTTGAGAGTCCTATTCCCCAGCTTTGGAGACTGTGAGTTGGAAAAGGCAACCTTAAATCTCTCTATGGTAATGGAGCAAGAGTTCAACACCACCATGCAAACCTTGAACATACTCCAGTCAGGTATTAACAGCCTAGAATCTGTGGTGCCCCAAAATTGACGTGCTCTGGATGTACTCACTGCCCAGCAAGGAGGAGCATGTGCAATCATTGGAGAAAAATGTTGCTTTTATGTGAATCAAACAGGTCAAGTAATATCTAACTTAAATCTATTAAAAGAGAAGATTGACATTTTTCATCAGATAAACGAAGCTCACACATTTTATTGGACTGACTTATTTCCAGGATTGGGGGACTGGTTTAATGGGGTGTGGGGAAATGTGCTCCAATTTGTTCTTTTCTGCTTGTTCATCCTCATCCTAATCTGCGTTCTTTTCTCTCTTTGCAGACTTCTTATCACTGAGATACTAAAACGATTTCTCTCTCCACAGTTACCAGCTCAGCTTTTAATATGTGAAACTTCTAGGGAAGTTTCAGAGGAGGGAACTGATGGTGCTCAGGGCAAGCTACCCCAGGAAGCACCACTCTGGTATACGGATTATTTCCAGCTGAAGACAATAAGGACTCAGAGAACTCAGGAACAATATTTGAGTTTCCCCTCCCAAACTGCCTAAAGAATTTAAAACAAAAGATCTGTTTCAGGAAGGAGTTATTATCATGACTGCTATAAAGATAATGTAGGATAGAGGTTACAATAGAAAAGGCACCAACAAGCCCATCTTATCGGAAGTTCTGTCTCTCTGGCCACAGGCTCTGGATGGCCCTGTGAGGAGTTACCAGACAATCATTTACAAGGGAAGTCTCCATTTGTAAAAGTATCTTCCTCTCTGTATTGGGAAGAGGGGGGACGACCTCATTTCTAGAGACTTATCAATGTAGAAGGTGAGGCCTTATAACGGCATAATAAATCTTACTCTTGTTTACAGTGCTTTAGTGATAATCTCCTGTAACTAACACTCCCACCCCCAACATCCTCCTTGTCTTTGGTTGGACATGGTATTTAAGACGAGAATCTGCTATTGTGTTGAGAAACGCAGTGTCCCTGCTTTCTCCCATGTATACATGTTATTAAACTTGGTATTATTTTCTCCTGCTACCCTGTCTTGTTAATTATTTAGCCAGTCATAAGAACCTTAAGGAAAAGGGCAGAAGGAGATTCCCCCTCTTCCCCTGAAAGTGGTGATGCAGGTGGGCTCTCAAGGTTATGCCTATATTGTGGAAGCAAGCAATCAAGCATTTAATGGAAGCATTTCTATGTAAACGAAAGAAAAAGAAGGTTAATGGTTGGAGCAATTTGTAAAGCAGTTTCTGAGTATAGGGGACAGCTAGTTAAGAAGATTTTTAGATGTCAGCATCAAAGCATCTTTTGCAGTTTAAAATGTCTCTGATGATGTCATCGGGTAACCTCTTAAGTTTATATCAAGTCCATCAGCTTCAGTTTGTAAGGCTTCAGGAAAAAGGGGAGGTTCAGTTTTCAGTGATTTCAAATGAAAATGATGGAAAAAATCAAAAACGTTAGTTTGGACATCTGTAGGCAGATATTTTAGACTAGAAGAAATCAGGATCCAGTCCAGTCAACAGATATAAAACAAAAACCTTAACAGACAATTAACAAAACTAGGATCTAATATCCGCAAATGTACACTATAGTTTTTACTGAAATATAATTTTTCTTTCTAAGATCACCCTCATTTTTATCAAAGATAGACAAATTAAAACTAACTAGTTTGCAAAATAAGTCTAGTTCCAATAGTGTTGGCCCAATTATTTACATAAGTACAGCAAGAATAGCAATTGATCACATAGGCTCTTTTAAATCTGCTTTGCTGGAAATTTTTATAAGGAATCTCAGATTGAACTTTAAAGGCCTCTCCAGGCCAGAAAAGTCAAGCCAAGGATTTTGTCATCAGACTTTGCCTGTAATACCTACAGATTTGGGTGAATTCCTCTGTTCCTAGGTTCCCCCAAAATATTTCGAGGTTCCTTGTGTTTGCCAGATAAGTGACATTCTTTACTTATCCTGGTAAGTGCTGCTTGGAACATAAGGTACCAGGCCAATATTTCCATGTGGCTTTATTCCATAAAGTCCAATCTTCATTCCTCAAAAGCTGTATGGTTATATCGCAAATATGATCTTCCAGTCACAGCCTTGGTAATATAACCAGTGTTTCCAATTATGTCCTGTTATAAGGAGAACAGATTCTTATTGAACTTATGCAAATAACTATATTGCCATGAAAACAACAATACTCACTTACTAAGAGTTTCCAAATTCGAGGGATCAGATCTAAGAAATAGAGAAATATTTCAATTTTACTTATAAAAATATCATTTGCCAAATTGTTATAAGTCATAGCTAGCTCAGGAGAAAAGAGAAAAAGTTTTCCTTAACTCTGAAAAAACAAAACATTAAAAATTCAGCAATACTTCAAATGAAAAATCATAAAAATTATAATCATCCTTATCAGTTCATTCAGTCCTGTGTAATCCATTCTTGATCCCAATCTTTCTGTTAGCAGCTTCATGAAGTTATCAGTCTTTCCATCAGGTTTCTGTAATTTCTTACCAAGGTCAGTTTTATGATCAGAAAGTTTGTCAGAAACCTGTACTCCAGTGTAAATGCCAGAGTCCTTTCCATGAATTTTTCTGAAGTTGAAATATTTTGCAAAAGCATTAGAGCAAAGAAATAAGTCTGTAAACAACAAGACCTCAAAATGGCAATTGACAGAGAAATTTGATTAATTTTGTGACATACAACACTTTAAAATAATAATAACCAGAAATATGACTGATAATCAGGACAGATCAGAATTTCAGTAATGTTATACAATTTTAAAACACCTATGTCGATAACATTTGCTCACATAATAGCACCTAAGCAGACTTATCATCACTTGTCTGACAATGCTTTCCATGCAATTTAACATACTGAATAAGCCTAATAAACTTAGTATCTTTCCCATTATAGGAAGAGAGCAAATTTCTTTAAGAAGTTCTAGGGCCCTTTGAAAATTCTCAAAGAAAAAAAGTAAAAAAAAAGACTTTATTTAAGATATGAATTTTGGCGAGCTTGTCAAAAATAGAAAACGTTAAAGCAAAGAGATCATTAACAGTCCAAAAACCTTAATAGAGAAACCTCAGTCTTTTGAACACAGGAAATTATTTTAACAGGTTTTTTTTTTTCTGTCTTTTAGGTAGACTTATCCAAAGGTAAAGAAAAATCTTTTATAACCTCTTTATCAAGTTCAAGAAAATTATCCTTTTAAGAGAAAGAAGACCAAATTATAATTTTGTACCAGCTTCCTTCTGATATTAAAATTCATTAACTTAATTAAATTCATTTCAATCTGAGCCAACTTCACCATACAAAAACTCCTTTTCCAGAATTCCTCTTCCACAAACCTATAACTTTCTTTTTACATTCAGAATTTGTCCCATGTCTTTCTTTTCCCTCCTAGTACTTGAAGACAATTTATCTTTCTTAATCAATCAAACAAAATATTTCCATTCTTTGTTCCTTCTTTATACATCTTACTTTCCTTGTACACAGACATATTTTTTCTTAATATTTAGTAGCTTCAATCACATACACTAATTAGAAATTTTAACTCTTAGAAACCCGAATTTGTAAGTAAAAACTAAGTAAACCATGATAAAATTTCTTTTACATTAGTATATTGTGGCTTGGAAAATTTATAAACACTTCATAACTTCTAGAAATATGTTACTTTATAGTACAATCTTTTAATAAAACACATGTTTACCAATAGACCCAAAACACCTTTTAGTTTTCCTGTAATGAAAAGCCAAATGTAGACAATCGTGACTTTCGCAATCAATGTCTAATATCTTATCTTATTTGGAAATGATGATACTCAGTGAATTTTTATCACAAAATTTAGCAAAACTCTAAAGTTTTAAGTCACCAAAAAGATTTTGGAAGCTGTCAACACCATAAAACATAATTATTATTTAAAGTTCACCCAACATTCATCTTTTTCACAACTATTTAGGTACTTGTTGCCAATAATTATTTAGATTGTCTATAAGACTTCATAAGACATTAGATAAAATTAGCCATCATTTAAATTACTATTTTTGTTAACCAGTACTGTAATAGAAATAACATCAGTTTTTTTTACAAAAGTTCATGTAAATTTCATCACCTCTTATACCTTTAAACATAGTTATCATTAAGATTTTTATCAATAGGTGTTGGTCTTCTAATTTTGGACAAGGGAAGCATTCCCAGTCAGACATTTTAAAACATACACAGGCAAAGTTGATGTAACCTCTTTATATAAAATTAGCTCAAACATTCCAACCTTTATAATCTTATCAACACTTACACTTTTACATGTTCTCAATTCAATTGTAACCTGAGTCAAGCTCTTAAGGCTATTTAAATTTTTCCCTTCCTTTTTATGGCCCTTTTTTAGGTACCAATTAAACAATTGTGTGAGAGCTCTCAAAACATATTTTTTTTCCTCAATTTAGAAGTTTTCCCAATTCAAAGGATCTGTTGTCTGGCCATTGACGAGTAGGATTTTCATTTGTATATTTATTCCAATAGTGACTCGATCCAATAAGCCTTTTTAAGGAAAGACCCGGTGGTAACTTTCCCATGCTTAGAGTAAATCTTTACCATGGACGCAAGAGGCGTCCCTGGTGAGGGCGCAGATGATGTAGCCCCCATGATCCAAAGAATTCACTCCCAAAGATATTCAGAGAAAGTAAAGACCTTCGTTACACAGGCGGTAAGGATGGTGTAGTGAAAACGGTGTCTCCGGTCTCCTACAATAGTGTGGGACGCCTCCAGTCACAGAGCCGCTAATCTGTGACACCAGGCAGGCAATATTGGAGTGGGATTTTTCCAGCACTAACAAGCAACGAAGGTTAAGACGACAAAAGCCCTTATGGACTGGGTCCTTTATGACAAACTCCCCTGAGAGCTTGGCACAGCCGGACAAAGAGACAGTTCAGAACCCCAGTCTACTCGACTGGCCACCAAGGGGCACCCCGGTAAATGCACCTTCCGTATGGTGGAGACCAAGGAGAATATTCTCACTGGTCACAAAGCCAAGTTTTCTCAGGACACAGAACAAGACAGAAGGAAAAACCTCATCCGGTTCTTTTCTTATGTGCACAATGACAGCTTTAGCCACGCCTTAGGTCTCTTGGAGTCAGAATAATACCTGGTGGGGAGGTGCCACGGGGTTGGGGATTGTGTGCTTTACAGAGTACCTCGTCATTGCATGGACATTTTCTTGCAGTTGGCGGGGGACATGTGTCTTCTACCCCGTTCCGTGACACAACTTATCCTGTCACGGGAGTCTTCTGAAAGTGGCGAGCGCCCTAATGGCTCTTAACTTCTCGACCTGTGCCCACCAAATTTGCAGCCTTTTTTGCTTCCAAGATGCCCTTGGCAATGGCCTTCACTTCATGTGCATATTAACCCACAGCAAAGTTTGTGTAAATAGACGCCAGTCTGGTGAGACCCGCAAACTCACCAGTCTGTGGGGCCGGCCCGGACAGTAGGCTTATAGGGTCTATGCCTGCGTCCTACCCTATGGTATTTCCTTCTTATGACACACGATACAAAAGACAGAGACAAAAGAGAAAAACAGAGACTATTTCTGGGAGGAAAAGCGATCAAGATCAAAACCAAGAGTACTCTACCAAATTTACCAGCGTCACTAAAATCACAAGAAACTAGTTTCCCAAATATTTTCTCCTGCCAATCTAAATTTCGAAAGAGAAAAAATTTCTCACCACCTCCTTCCACCGGACTCCACAGGTAGAGATTCCGGGAGGCTGACGTGGTAAGAAGTCTTACATTTTACCGGCTATCGTCAGGGGTTCCCGTATTTCATCCCCTGCAGTAATCTAGGGAGAAGGCATTTCTTCCAGCCAGAGAATGCAACTTGCCAGCCAGCATAGCCCCACGTTGGGCGCAAAAACTGTTGAGGGAGTGAGAGAATCTCCCTTTTCCCTTTTCTTAAGGTTCTCATTTCTGGCCAAATAGTTAACAAGACAGGTTAGCAGGAGAAAATAATACCAAGTTTAATAACATGTATACATGGGAGAAACTCAGAAATGAGCAACTCGTCCCTCTGTCTAAGCTGCCCACTTAAGTATTGTAGCTAAAGAGGAGGAAGGTGTTGGGGGTGGGTAGTGGTCTAAGACCACAGAGGGCAAGAAGACAACTCACATGGAGATAGAAATGCAAATGTTTGCCTGACAACTCTTCTCATGGTCATCTATAGATAATGTGGTCAGTGAGAGAGAGAGTTTTTGATAAAAGTGGCTTGGTGCCTTTCCTATTGTAACCTCTATCCTACTTTATCTTTACAACCATCATGATAATAACTCCTTCCTGAAACAGATTTTTTGTTTTAAATTCTTTAGGCAGTTTGGGAGGGGAAATTCAAATATTCTTCCTGAGTTCTCTGAGTCCTTATTGTCTTCAGCTCGAAACAATACACACACCAGGGTGGTGACTAATGGGGTAGCTTGCCCTGATCACCATTACCTCCATTTATAAGGATGCCCCCTTTATGTAGATTCTGTACAAAATTGCAAAGATCACTTTTTCCTTTTCAAAATTTATTTCTTTTAACTTTTAATAGTGAGAACCTTAGTGTTGGGTAAACTGCTGCACAATTACTGGAAATGCTGAGAGTCTTTTTGAAAAGTGTAGAAGTCTAAAGATAATGAAAAGTACATTTCTCCAATGTCAAGTCCCTTGATGATCTGATAGGCGTCTGTCTAGGTGTACCCGGAAGAGATGGAAGATTGAACACCAGCACAGCACACAAGGAAACAGGCTGCCAACTTGAGGGCTTCCCATGGACCACAGAGTGCCTAGCAGACTCTTGGAGACTAAATCTGGGCTTTGTCTATGGGTTGGCCCTGAGAGGAAGATTTTGCTTAAATGACCAGAGAATAGATAACGGATTTTGTTGATAATAATTCTTACCATGTAAATTTCTTTATAAATCTCTGAATAAAATAAAAAAATATAATCCCCATAGAAATCAACTCTTACTGACAAGCTCCACAGCCTTCTCTAGAGAGCTCAACAGAAAATGTCTCCACTGACTGTGAATTGCTCTTCTCTGAAAGCCAGCCAGCACTTCACTGATAGCCCTGGATAAGGAAGGCCAGATACAATTCTTTGAAGATATTTAGCTGAATTCAGAACCAAAAATCCTACCTCCAGTTGGCTCCTCTGTGAGAATGGATGGCCGGCCTTGTTTCACAGCCTGAGCTGTTGAGGTTTCATATGAGATAAATTGCTCTGTTCTCCAGGGATGGAAAAGCTGGACTGTGACATCGATTCAGGGCTGAGATTTTGCAGGTAAAGATAGGGTCATAGAGGGGAATAAAGATTTCAGCAAATTGGTTTGTTGTTCTCTACAGTGGAAATAATTTAAGAAGCAGATAGTCTCTCACTCAAACTTCTCTTCCCTGTTCTCTATCTGTCATATCACTGTAAAAATTCTATGAAAATTTCAGTCTTTTTTCTTTGTAGTGTGTTTATTATCATCTTTATGAATTCTTTGACTTCACCACCTTCTTGGCACCACAACTCTAGCCATTGAGATATTATTATAGATTCACTTTTGCAACTTCATCCCCTTATCTCTATTTCCTCCGCCAATTCGTAGTTTTAGTTCTTATTGTATCTTATGCTTGAAAACATTTGAAGCTTACAGTGTGTATCAGTTCCTTATTTTCTCAAATTTTTATTATCTAAGTGCCCTAAACTATCACTTTTTTTTAGAAAAGAAGTGAAATACATAACAGAACAGTACACTGTAATAAATTGACCACTTATAAAATTAAGTTCAACCTGAAATCCCTCCCCACTTAACAGAGACCATATTTTATAATTCACAATGCTTTAGTCTGGGCAGGGTCAGTTTATCAAAGATTTTTGGATGTTTTAAAGCACATGAGATATATACATTGTAAGATAAAATCGTTAATCTTGCAGAAGTTGTAGAATTTCCTGATGCTTAGGGAAGTTGGTGGTGGAGAACCTGAATCATATGAAAAGTAGTTGATTAATTAGCACCTGAGTTTGTTAAGTTGATAAGGATGATGATGAGATATACATGTTGAAAAGATAACTTTGCATATCAGAGTATTGTCAGAGGCCACTGGGAAAATTCATAATATTCTCAAATACTACAAAAAATGACCATTTTTTCATAAAAGATGTCATACATGACGGCATCATATACTTCTGTCAGAAAACTTGCAATGAAGAAAATGAACACTTCAGTCATTTTAATTCTAACAATTTGTTCATGCTTACTAGTAGGTTAAAAAACTGTTTAGAAATAAAGTGATAAGTGATGTACTTGCTTAATTTTTAAATTTTTTTAGTAAAAAACTTTTTCATATTTTTAAAAAATATTTATTTGTATTTATTTTATGCTGAATTTATTCCTGGGCCCAAAGACTTTTTTTTAATTAACTAACACCAATTATTTTCAATCTCTTTCAAAAAGTTGAAGAGGAGAAAATACCTCTAAAGTCATCCTATGGGATTAGCACTACCCTGATATCAAAGCCAAAGACACTAAGAGAAAAGAAAACTATAGGTCAATATTTTTGATGAATATTGATATAAAAATCCTCCATAAAATAGTAATAAACTAAATTCATCAGCATATTAAAAGGATTATACGGCATTTTTAAGTGGGATTTATTCCTGGAATACAAGGATGTTCCAATATATGAAAATGAATTAATGTAATAAACCACATTAACAGAATGAAGGAAGAAAACACATGATCATCTCAATGGATGCAGAAAAAGCATTTAACAAAACTCAACATGCTTTCATGCTAAAATCACTAAAAAAACACTCAGAGTAAAAGGAAACTACTTCAACATAATAAAAGCCATATACAGAAATCCACAGAGAACATCATATTCAAGGGTGAAAGACTGAAAGCTTTTTCTCTAAGATCAGGAACAAGACAAGAAGGCCCATTTTCACCACTTCTATTCAACATGGTATTAGAAGTTCTAGCCAAAGCAATTAGGCAAGAAAAAGAAAGAAATAGCATCCAAATTTGAAAAGAAGAAGTAATATTATATTTGTTTACAAAGAGTATCTTATATGTTGAAACCCCTAAAACTTCCACCAAAAATTTGTTAGAACTAGTAAATTCTGCAGAGTAGTGCGACACAAAATCAACACGCAAAAACTATTGTTCTTCTATACATTAATAATAAGTAATCTGAAAAAGAAATTTAAAAACTTTACATTTTTATTTACAATAGCAACAAAAGAATAAAATACTTAAGAATCAACTTACTCAAAGAGGTAAAAATTCCAATGATGGTTTTGCAAAATTAGAAAAATCTATCCTAAAATTCATATGGACTCTCAAGGGACATTGACTAGCCAAAACAATCTAGAAAAAGAAGAACAAAGTTAGAGAACTCACACTTCCTGATTTCAAAACTTACTATAAAGTAATCAAAACAGTGTGGTACTGGCATAAATACACACACTATACTAATGAAATAGCACAGAGACCCCAGAAATAAAACTTTGCATATATGGTCCAATGATTTTTGACAAAGGTACAAAGATCATTCATTGGAGAAAAGATCAGGTTTTCAACAAATGTTGTTGGGAAAACTGAATACCCACATGCAAAAGAATGAGTTTGGACCCTTACTTTACACTATATACAAAAATTAACTCAAAATGGATCAAAGATATAAATATTAGAGTTGAAGCTATAAAATCCTTAGAAGAAAACACATGGTAAAAGCTGTATGTCATTGGGTCCAAATGCCATTGCAAAAATGATTTCTTTAATATGACATCAAAGACATAAGTAACAAAAAAATAAAAAATTGGACTTCATCAAAACGAAAAAGTTTTCTGTATCACAAGATACTATCAACAGAGTAAAAAGGCAAACCATGGAATGGTTGAAAATATTTGCAAATCACAAATCTGATAAGGGATTAATATATAGAATAAATAAAGAACTTCTACAACTCAACAATAAAAAAAAAACCTCAATTTAAAAATGCACAAAATACTTGAATAGACATTTCTCCAAAGAAAATATAAAATGAACAAGAAACACAAGAAAAGATGCTCAACATCACTAAGTATCAGGAAAAAGTGAAATAAAAGCACAATGAGCTACCTTTTCACACCCGTTAGGATAGTTACTATCACAAAATCAGAACATAACAAGTGTTGACAAGGATGTTGAGAAATTGGAACCCTTGTGCTCTGAGTGTGAGAATATAAAACTGTGGAAAACAGTATGGCAGTTCCTTCAAAAATTAAAAATAGAATTACTATATGATCTAGAAATTTCTCTTATGGGTTCTGAAATAATAAAAAACATATTTATCGGCCTCTGCGTCCAGTTCTTGGCACAGAGCTCCTAAAACCTTTGTAATTTCCCCAGTGATAAGAACACTAAGAGAATCTTTTGTCCTATTGAGGCAATTCTGGGTGGGCTCCTGGATGGCTCCTGGATGGGGGTTGGTCACCAGAAAGACCAAGCCCTGATTAGAAGCTTCGAATTTTTAGCCCTACCCCTTATCCTTCAGAGAAAGGAGAGGGGCTGGAAACTGAGTTAATAATTGATCACGCCTATGTGAGAGAGCCTCCATAAAAATCCCAATAGAAGGCGGTTCAGAGAGCTTCCAGGTTGGCAATGACAAGGACTGCTTGGAGAGTGGTGCACCTGGAGATGGCATGAAATCTTTGTGTATTATCTCCATACCTTTCCCTATGCACCACTTCCAACAGGCTCTCCTTGAATTATATCCTTTTATAATAAACTGGTGATCTAGTAAATGTTTCTCTGAGTTTTGTGAGCCACTCTAGCAAATTAATTAAACCCAAGGAGGAGGTTGTGGGAACCTCTGGTTTATAGCCAGTAAGTCAGAAGTACAGGTAACAACCTGGGCTTGTAACTGGCATCTGAAGTAAAGGTGAGGTTGGGTGGGTGTGCAGAATTATAGGATGGAGACATCAACCTGTACAATCTGATGTATCTCTGGGTTGTCAGCATCAAATTGAGTTGAATTATCTGGTAACCAGCTGGCATTACAAGAATTGCTTCTTGGAGGTGTGGGGAACCCTGTTATATGTGAAAAAGTGAATCTGAGAACACCATTTATGGGTATACACCCAAAAGAACTGAACGCAGAGGTATAAAGACATATATGTACACCCATGTTCTTAAAAGCATTATTCAAAATAGCCGGAAGCTGGAATCAAGCCAGGTGTCCATAAGTGGATGAACTGACAAAAAAATGTGGTGTATACACAGAGTGGAATACTATTCACCCTTAAAAAGGAAGGAATTCTGACACATGTTATAACATGGATGAACCTTGAGGAATTTATGCTAAGTGAAATAAAGCCAGTCACAAAAGGAAAAATGCTGTATGATTCCACTCATATAAGGTAATTAAAGTAGTCAAATTTATAGGAATAGAAAGGAGAATGGTGGTTCCTAGGGGCAAGAGGGAGGGATAACAGGGAGTTGTTGCTTAATGGGCACAAAGTTTCAGTGCAATGTGAAAATAGTTCTGTGGATGTTTGGAGGTTATGGCTACACAATTATTTGAAGGTATTGAATGTCGCTGAATGGTACACTTAAAAATGGTTACAATTTTATCTTCTGCATATTTTATGACCATTAAAAAATTAATTATTTTCAACAAATGAACAAACACTAGCTACATGCGATAGCATGGATGAATATCACAAACATAATGCTGTATAAAAGAAATTATATTCAAAAGGCTATATATTTTATAATTCCATTTATATAAAATCCAATAAAGAAACAAAACCGAGGTCTGGCTTCTACTAATAGTGGAGTAGCTTGTTGAACTAACACTCTCACAGATAACAATGATAAAATCTGCACAAAATATTATATATATTTATGCAGACTCGTGTAGCTATATGTAAAACACATTTAATAAATGTGTATATGTGTATATGTTTAAATCAGTTCCAAAAGCAAGCTGAACTGAGAGGGAATCTTCCCTTAAATGATGGGAATTGCACCAGGAGATATTTGCAAGCTTGAGTCTTTTGCCTCAAAGCATTCCAAAATCTGTACATGGCCTAGACAGGGGAAAAACTACAGTCTTACTTGTAATGTTAGAGGATGTATTTTTGGGCTGGCAGAGTAGCTGGAAAGTTAGGGGAGAAATTCTGGAAGGGAGGGAGACACAAAGAGGAAAATCGCAAAATATATATGTAAGTCTCTCCCCCACACACACCAAATTGGCAGATCTTTGAACAACACACATACAGGGTAGGCCCCAGAAGGCCTAGTGTAAAAACAGCAGTTGGAAGATGAAAGAACTGACTGAGGATTTCAGCTATGCCCACTGTAAAGGAGATAGGATTGGAATTTCAGTCCAGCCAAGTTGATTCCCTGCTAGAAAAGTAACAACACTCTTCAAAGAAATACAATAGAATCCGGAGCCTCTATACCTATCTTTCATGATTTCCAGTACACAATTTAAAAGAATCATGAGATTTGAAGAAACAGGAAAATGTAATCCATATGTGACCAAAAGCAGGCAGTAGAAACTCTCCCTAATGTGTTGCAATTAGCAGTCAAGAATACGAGAGCAGCTATTATAAAGATGATCATGGTGGTAAAGAAAAATATTCCCATAATGAATGAACAGATGTGGGAACTCAGCAGAGAAGTGGAAATTACACAAAAGCACCAAATAGGAAGATGAAATGAAATAAATACTTTTGAGTTTACCAGTAGATGAGAAACAGTAGAAAAAAATGAAGATACAGCAATAGAAATTATCCAGTCTGAAGAAAAGAATGTAAAAATTTTGAAGAAAAATGAAGAGAGCCTTATGACCTGTGAGATGATTGAGTCCCCAGCAGAGAGGAGAAAGACAGAAAAATTAAAGGAGGCAGAAAGGCAAATCAATAAGTAATAGCATAAAACTTCCAAAATTTCTTGGAAAACCTAAAATTTTAGATCCAAGAAAGTCAGCAAACCCACAAAGTAAAATATAAAATAAAAGCATACTTAGGTACATGATAGTCAAGCTACTAAAATCCAAAGATAAAAAGAAAATCTTGAAAGCAGTCAGGGAAATACATATATACAGGGGAAGACATTACATACAGGGAGAAATAAGGTGAATGATGGATAATATATTATCAAAAACAAAAGAGACAACTCAACACCAAAATGACATCTTTCAAGTGCAGAAAGAAAACCCAAAAGTCAACACAAGATTCTATATTTAGCAGAACTCACTTTCAAAAATGAAGCAGAAGCAACAATAAGATACTGCACGCCTATTAGGTGCCTGAAATAAAAAATAAAATTGCAAATACCACATGAGGAGGTGGGTGAGGAGTAGGAGCAATTAGAACTGGGAACGCAACATGATAGTTGCATTCAGAAAACAGTTGAGCAGGTTCTTATAAAGCTAAACATACACTTATTATATGACTCAGATCTCCCACTCCTAGGTATTTACTGAAGAAAATTGAAAACTAATGTTTAAACAAAAATCTTTGTGGGAATCTTTATAGCCATTTTATTCATAATTGCCAAAAGCTGGAAATAAACTAAATGTTCTTCGTCAGGTGAATGGAGAAAGAAACTGTGATGCATCAGTACATTAGAATACTACTTGACAGTAAAAAGGATAAACTCTTTTTTTGTGTGTGTGAGAAAGATAAGCCCTGAGCTAACATCCATTGCCAATCCTCCTCCTTTTTTCCGCCCAAAGCCCCAATAGATAGATGTATGTCATAATTGCACACCCTTCTAGTTGCTGTATGTGGGACACGGACTCAGCATGGCCAGAGAAGCGATGTGTGAGTGCGTGCCCTGCATCCGAACCTGGGCCGCCAGTAGGGGAGCGCATGCACTCAACTGCTAGGCCATGGGCCCGGCCCCAGGATAAACTCTTGATTCACACAACAACATGGATGAATCTTGGATGCATTTCTCCAAGTAAAGGAAGTCAGATTCAAAAGGCTGTACAGTATATGATTCCATTTATATGACTTTCTAGAAAAGGCAGAATTACAAGGATGGAAAATGATCAGTGGTTGCCAAGGGATGGAGTAGGGGAAGGGGTTGAATACAAAGGGATAGCATGAGAGAACTTTGGGGGTGAAAAACACAGCTCTGTATGGTACTGTGGGTATGGATGCATGACCATAAAGTCAAAACCCATAGAACTGTACACCACAAAGAGTGAATTTTACTCTGCAAATTTTAAAAATCAATCAGGATGCTGGGAAACTCAGATGGAATGCAGTGAAAAATGAATCTCACTGTATTACAAACATGTGACCTAACCATACAGAAGGGTTGGGGATGAAAGGTCCTGACCTAAGTTACTTTGGAAGACAGTGATTTGACGGGATACTGTAGAACTAAAGTACTGGACACAAACACTGTACTCTAGGTGGTAAATTTGTTTTTCATAAGGGTATGGATTAGCAATTCTGAAACTAGTTGACACAGTAAATATATTGTAGCTAACTGGAGTTAAGTTTCTCACTGTTGGTGAAAGAAGTTACAAATAAACAAAAGGAGAATGCTAGAATAAACTCTGTGGTGCTGGATTGGAGTTCGAAGTATCAGTATGAATCCATGTCTCTTTTAATATATCTATCCAAATAGATAGATAGACTGATATATAGATGGATAGATTGATAGACAGATGTGTCTACCTGAGTTTATATTCATGCATACATTTCCAAGCTCTGCTGAGAGGGTCCAGAAGCAGTGACACTCTGGTATTAATGAGCACACCTAGCTCCCAGATCTTGTTTTCTAAATATCATTCTCCAATAAAATAAAGCAGATTTTCTTGGAGAAATGGCTAATTCTAGGGCTGGAGATGGAAAATACAAGATGAGCCTGGATCATCTTGTAGTGCCAGAAAGTAGGAAAGTGCTTTCAAAAAAAAAAACACACAGAAAATGATGGGACGTGTCAAAAGGAATCAATCTGAAAGACTTTCCAATGACTCAAGCTGGAAAACTCTGAGCAACAAAATAAATAATGGTAGCATTGGATAATTATTCAGAGAATAAAATAAATATCCACGAGGCTATACTGATATAAAAAAGATTAAACAAGAAAGGAAGGGAAGGAAGAAAGAAAAAAGGGGAAAAAAAAGAATGAGAGAATGAGAAAAAGAAAGGAAGAAGGAAGGGGGGGGAGAAATCTTGCTCACAGAATTCCAAATAATAAAAGCGCTAGATAGCATGAAATAGAAAATCGCCACTTTAACACTACAGTAATAATTACTTTTGGAAAGAATGACTGATGAACGCAAAAACTGTGGATGAAACTTAAAGAAGAAACAGTACATTTGCAGAGTCTCAAAGCATTTCCTTTCCAAACACTTAACTTGTTTCTCTTATTTCTTTTTTTTATGATTCTATTTATTTATTTATTTTCCCCCCAAAGCCCCAGTAGATAGTTGTATGTCATAGCTGCATATCCTTCTAGTTGCTGTATGTGGGACACGGCCTCAGCATGGCTGGAGAAGTGGTGCATCGGTGTGTGCCAGGGATCCGAACCCAGGCCGCGAGCAGCGGAGCACATGCACTTAACCTCTAAGCCACGGGGCCGGCCCCTCTTATTTCTTTAAAATATCTATGACTACCTAAAGCAAAAACTATAACACTGTGTTGTGGGATTTATAACATGAGTAGATGTAAAATTTATGACAGCAATAGCACAAAGGACAGAGGTAAATGGAACTGTTCTGTAGCAAGGCTTCCATATTTTACATTGATTAAACTGGTGAACTATTAAGTCTAGGTAGGATGTGATATCTTAAAGATGCATATTGTAATCTGGACCACCCAGTAAGAACGTAAAGGTGTGTCATTTAAATGCTAATAAAGGAATTAAACAGCATGCCAAAAAACGTTTTTTGTTTTTTTTTTAAAGATTTTATTTATTTATATTTTCCCCCTAAAGCCCCAGTAGATAGTTGTATGTCACAGCTGCACATCCTTCTAGTTGCTGTATGTGGGACGCGGCCTCAGCATAGCCGGAGAAGCGGCGCATCGGTGCGCGCCCGGGAGCCGAACCCGGGCTGCCAGCAGCGGAGCGCGAGCACTCAACCGCTAAGGAACAGTAAGGAGTTTTCTGGGGGTGATGGAAATATCCTATTCTTAAAGGGATGAAAGTTATATGGGCATGTTTATTTGCCAAAACTGTACGGTTGAGATTTGTGCCTTTCAGTGTGCATACATCTTACTCACCACACATGCACAAAGGCTTAAAAGAATAATAAAGTGAGGTGGGAATGGGATGGAGTGTGGATGAAACAAAAATGGCAGATGATTAGTAGTTGTTGAAACTGGGTGACGGGCCTACTGTGCTATTTTGTTTATTTTGTATATTGTTTAAATTGTTCTGTAATAAAACACTTGTATAAGAAGACAAACTTGACATACAGTGTTCGCTGGTAAGATATCAGTTACCTTTGGGGAGGAAATAGGGAGAAAGGGATTGTCGGGGCCTGAGTAAAGCTGGTGCTAGTTGTTTGTCACACAAGTGTGTTCACTTTTTAATAATTCTTTGTGATTTACGTGGATGACTTCTGCATATATTTCTGTACGCATGTTATATGTCAATAATCATTTTAAATCCTGCATATTTGCACAAAGATACTAACTCAATATCTCAGAATAACAGCAGTGTTTTGTTTTAAAGTGGAACACATTCACTCATGACACCATTAGATGGATTTTAATACTTCCAAGTATCTATTAATGCCCTCATCCTTGCATGGTCCCTTGGGTCTTTCCATTTTTGCCTCAGTTTTGTAAGTGGCATGGATTTGAGATTTCATGATGTCATCTTTCTCCAGCAAGGTCCACCCCCACCACGATGCTCACCAAGGCCTCGAGACCTAGCACAGTGCCGTGTTCACAGCATGCACTCAAGACCTGTGGGACTGGGTTGGAAGGAACAAAATGAGGAGCACACGATGTTCGTAACTTAAGTCTAGGTGTCATATTGTGACTTAGGAAATTGGTATAGTTTTTCGATAGATTTGCTATGCCTTCTAGATTTTCCTATTTAAAACAATGGGAAATAGGGTCTCAGAGTTCTTTCTCAGAGAAAGTCTGACATTTCAGGCACAGATTACTGACAATTATTAATGGTATATGACTTTCCCACCTCATCTTAGTGTCAAGTTTTTAATTCCTTACCTTGGAAATGACCTAACTTTGCTTCTTCCAAATCTTGTAGTAATACTGGTGCCCCAGAAAGTCAGGCCACGGATATTCTGCTGTTGTGCGTTCTCCCTGGAAAGAAGTGGAGCTGTGCATCCACCAGTCTAAGAAGCGTGTGGTGCTGTAGTATTTGGAGTCAATCAGAAAAGCTAAATGGAAAAACGACTTCAGAGAATTATCACCATAACCCCCCACAGCAACAAATTATTTTGCTTAATTATTTTGTGATTCTGCGGGTATATTTAAACAGGAATATTAAAACTAGTTCCCAAGGAGCCAGCCCTATACTAGAGCAGAAATTGCATATTACCTTCCTGCACAAACTTGCCTAACACTGTGGGAAGGACCAATGGGAAGTTTCGGTGTTGTTGCCTATGTTAACGAGGCCAAGAGGTCCACACTCGGATAAGAAAGTCCAGTGAACCAGCCTATGTGCAGCGTGGAAATAGGGGCATGCATGTGTTCCCCTGAAGTGGCTTAGGGGTCACTTACCAGTGCACCTGAGTTTCCTGTCTGTATAATGCAGGTATTGGGGCTGTCCAATGTGATGTTTTCTCCTTTTTATGACATGGCTCAGGGCAGTCCTTCTAAGACTCCTGACCAAGGTATGGGCCCTTCAGGCAGATTGGGTCCAAAGGGAGGATCTCTGCAGCGACCCTGACCACGGGTTCCAGAGGGAGGATCATGGCAGCTTGGAGAGATAGGGGGGATGGTAGGACAGGTGGCATTGAAAAGGCAAATTCCAGGATCCCAGGCACCCGATATTTCCATTTTAGATATTGAATTTACATTTCAAATACTGGCCAGGGGGCTTCCACCAGGGCTGCAGGCAACCTCAGCAATAGCCAGGTTGGTGAGCCCCACCCCTACCTGAGTCCCGGCCTCAAGGGATGCAGCCCAACCACACTGCGCATACTCTGGGGGGGTGGGCAGGTCATGGCGATTGGGCGTGGTATACAGAACAGGTGGGGAAGAGGGTGGGATGGAGAAGCAGAGGGGTGGGGCCCAGGGGCCGAAGGACAAGGCAAGAGTTGGGGCCACGAGCTGTGCATGCTGGGAGCTTTTCTCTCTTAACCGCTCCCAGCTGGCAACCTGTAGGGCTGCAGGACTAGAACGCCCAGGATGCTCTGGGCACAGGGCGGTGCCTGGTCCTGGGAGGAGGAGCAGGGTGGTGTGAGCTTGGCCGAGGGCCAAACCATTGACTCAGGACTCAGGTCCTGCACCCGCTCCATGTGGACTGATTCCCAGAGGGATGTGACGAGACGAAAATTACCAGGGAGTTAGGAGGGTGTGGCGGCTGCATGGGAAGCCGCGGGCCTGCAGCGTGCAACTGCTTTTGTCCAAAATTGAAGCCCAGACTGGCGCCTCTTCCCCACCGCCTCCCTCCTTTGCTTGATTCCTCCTCCCCCCTGTGTACCTGTGGGTCCTTCCACAGCCTCCTACCTAATCCAGGGCCAGGTGTTTCTCTAAACTGCTTATGGGAACTGGTTAGACATTCCAGAAACTTTCCACTTTGCCTGCTGCCCTCTGCCTTCTCCAGCCAAAGTGCCATCATTTCATCAGCTTTTGGGAGAAATTCACCCTTGTGGTCCCTCTTGGATGCACAACTTTGGAGTTTTGCAAAGTGGTAACATTGGCTGTTGCTTGCCTTTTTCACAGATGTGGAAGTTAAAGCATCCGTGAGGTTAATCATTGGTTTCCCCAGGATCTGCTAAGGGCAGAGGAGAACAACACAATTCCCAGGCAAGTATCTAGTAGGCCGTTTTCACTAACCTATTCCAGTGCAGAGGCCTCCAAAACAGCATCGTTAGGATGAGAATAGCTTAAGCATTTTGCCCTTCAGATTGATCACCTAATCTCAGCTCAGGCCTGAGTGGCCAGTCTCTCAGGGACATAAGTGATGACTCTGATCCCTCAGGAAGAGACCGGTGGTCCGGCTTTGGGAGAGGCATGTTCATGGTAGACAACACCTGGGCAGCATTTGAAACCCGTCAGCTTTAACATCTCTGCTTTGGATTCCGGCAAGGTTCCAGGATAAACATGCCCAGGGATAGTCAGATGTAACGTATTCTTTAAAAATTGATTACAGCAGTGAAAGGAACAGAGCATAAAATATCCTGATTATTTGCAAAAGATGAAATGCAAGCAAGACCTTCTTGTTAATTTTTTAATGCTCATTCTCTTGGCTGTATTGTACGCTTGAATGCATAAAAAAAAATTTGAATTGAAAAGTTATCTTTTCCTGAGATTGGTAAATTAACTTAAAAGTCTTATTGAAACCTGTGGAGGAATGGTTAGCAGCTTTCACGATTTATGTCCTCCCTAAAACTTTGGGTGTTGATCTCCATGAAAAAAAGTCCTTGTTTATATTACACATCACAATAGGTTACATTTCCAATTCCTGAATGTGGGGTATTATCAAAACAACTGAATAAGCTGGTCATGGAAACTGGACCCTGTCACTATGTGAAGAATTTGCCTCGCTATGAATTAATGACATGAATTCTTTAACATTTTTTTAAAGAACGGACGAGAAACTCTGCAGTATCTCTGAATGTGGCAAGACAGGGAATTCTCGTTGGACCACATCCTCGGGTCCTTCTCTCGTGTTCAATAGACCCGGGTGATAGTCCGTGTTGTCAGGTGCAACGCCGCTCCCCCAGCCCCCAGTGTTCCATCCTACTCTGGCCTGTGACCTCTTCAGGGGGTTCTGATGACACTCCTCCACAAGGGTTGGAAGGAGACATTGTAACATGAGGATATTCATCATCTTGAAACAAGGATTAATGGAGAGGAATGTCTCGGGGTCTGTGTGCCCCGATGCAACTGCTGTTGGGTTGTGGCTGCAGTGACCACTGTGCTCCCAGCAGTCCCCACAATGGCTCTCTCAGACGTTTGATCTCCTGGTGCAACCACAGAAGCTGTTGACAGAGCTGAGCGCTCGTGGTTCAGTGTCTTCCGTCAGATTTTGTGGCTCTGACCCTCCTATGCTCGCCCCCTTCCCATTCCTATCTGCTGAGTTGATTGCTTTGTAGTTGTTTCCTAGGAGCCACTGTGTGTAACTGGATTTCACAGTGTCTTTAGGGACCCACCCTCACTACACGAGTCACTGTACAACAGCGACTTATCCTGGTGTAGCCCGTGTTCATCGTCTCCAGTGGAGCTGTGAAGAACCCTGCTTTCTCGGAGCTCCTCTCATTCTCATGCTGCTGGGGCTGCTTACGAAGTTGAGCATCCCGTCTTTGGTCTCATTAACATTATTCTTTTCATCGATTATTTTGAAGTCGGATATGACTTTGTTAATAATGTGACACTGGCTGTCACAGGCACTTTTATGTATCTTCCCCAACAGCTCTGTGAAGTAGACCTGTGATCCACACATTACAGGGGGGACACTGAAGCTCAGAGAGATGGAGTAGCTTCCTTCACTTCACAGTTTCTTGGTACATTTTGTGTCTCCACCTGGAGCTCCGCCTCTCAGGTGTGTGCACTTAGCTGGTGTTCCACTTTATGCCTCTCTGCCAGCCTCCCCAAAGGCACACGCTCCATCCTGAGTCCATTGTCTGCTTGATGGCAGTCACCCTGCACAAACAGGCTCCGTGCAGGGAGTGGACTAGCGGGCATGGTCCTCCGGCTTACCCTGGGCAGGTTCTAGGTTCATGGCGAGAGCTGAAGCAGTGGAAGATACTGACCGTCACTCACCTGGAAGGTATCTTATGGAGAAATACTCCACTGACTTTTTGCAGGTGTCATGTCTTCTTTGTCTTCATTGCTCCTCTGGGCTTTCTTCTACAGTCCATGCTGTGCAGTAACATAGAGAACAGAGACTGGTGAACATCATACTGTTGCCCTGCACCAAAGGGTCACATCACTCATTTTTCTAACTATGAAACAAGTACACACTGTAAAAAAAGTCAAATTGCACTGATCTATGTAGAGTAAAGTGAAACATTCCCCTTTCATCCCCTTCCCTGAAAACTCACTCTCCTACTCAGAAGGAACTATTGTTAAGAGGTTGTGACTTATTCTTCTGGAAATTTCCTATGAATTTGTAAATACACAAAGTTTTTTTTTAAACATAAATTACATAACTACATCGTTTTTCAATTTGTTGTTTCCCAAGCCATATATCATAGACCTCTCTCCTTATCAGTGCACATCATTTTAACTTACCTTTTTAGAAGTTTTAGAGGTATTCCAAAGAATAGGCATACCATGATCTGTTTATATCTTCTTTGATAGCAAAGGGATTACATCCAGTTTCACTATTATACATAATGCTGCTATAAGATCCTTGTGTGGAATTTATTACACTGCTTTCAACTCCTCGATTTGCTTTGTTTCCTTTTAGTCAGAGACTATGATATATTTGTAACAATTTTGTGGTAATTATTTTATAGGGAAATTAATTTTATCACTGAATAACGACATGTATGGGGAAGCTGCACTTCAAGGTCATCCATCTCAGTATTCTGGAGAAAAATCATGAAACTTAGAAGGTATTATGGTTGCTCCATCACATTCTAACAAGTCATGTTAACAATTTAAAGTTGAATCTTTGAATAGCCTCTACTCTTTCTGTTCAAATGAAGGATGACGTTTTCTTGTCTTGAAAACTTCTGACTCCAGGGGCTCTCAGTTGTGCTTCAGAGAGTGTAAGATATTGGTGTTGTATTTATTTCTCTTCACCTATAGGCTGCATCTTCTAAAGATCATAGAATTGAACATGGTCCAATCGATATATATGATTTGGTTCAAAAATTCAAAGTAATGAACCCAAGATAGGAATCTATAACTTTGGTTCTTAATAAAGAATTTCCTTTGATATCCTTAAGTCCCTGTCATTACTTGTAAAACCTCACCTATGGGTGAAGAGATGTGGTTCTGCTGGCAATGTCTGGCTTGAACATCCATAGTTGATCCTGCCACATCTGTAGGTAGATTAGACTTGACCTCTTGATGACCTCTGCCCTTGGTCTTTGAGCTGGGAAAAATAAGAATTTAAAAAAGTTGCAGTTATTAGCACTCAATACTAGAAACGCCCATTAAAGAGTGTGTTTGGTTTGGTAAACAAAAGGGAGTATAAGCAGAACAAAGTATTTAATATCTATAAAATTTCAAAAAATTCTAATTTTTAAAAATATAACTCTAGTTTTGCCACACTGCAAACTGTGTATATATGAATGAAGTATCCCTCTGTCCATTTCTTCAGTTGTTTCCATTGATTTGATGGATTTATCTTCTAACCCGGATTCCAAATGTGAAAGAACATCTTGGTCCTTCAAAGAAAAGAAACCATTGAAATATAATTTTCTTTTAGCTCGGCATCCCACAGGTTTGAGGAATAAATGATCATGTAATGATACAATGATTTTGAAACCTAATTGTTAATTAGGGGGGTGTAAGAGATGATTGAATGGTGGTTCATCCCTATGGTCAGGGGTATTGTACACATGGACGTGTAAACACGATTCAGGAAGCTGCTTCAGCTCCGTGACATCCCTAAGAACCACAGTGCAGGAGGATCTAGGTACACAGCCGTCTGCCTCGATCTCCTGGGTTACATGTATATCCAGGGGTCTTGACAGTGGCTTCAGAGCAGCTAACTTTTATCTATTTCTCCCTTTCCTTATCTCCAGTTTATCTCAAACAGTCCTGACTACCATATTTTAAAGTAAGAACAATTGTAGTTATCTACATGAGTTTCTTGTTCATTATTGCAGAGTAATAATCAAGGATACCGTTAAATATCATTTAATTGACCTTATTAAATTTGTTTTACCTTATAATTGATTAGAACACTGCGTTTAGTTCGGCGTTTGATATTCACCAAGCGTGTTAATCTGCTTACAACTGCTATGTGCCTCATTCCTCTTAGAAGTGTATCTTTGGCCCATCACAAGATTTTAATGGCTCAAATCATCATAAATTAAGATAATGTACTGTCTTTTGGATGATAGGGAGGCATATGGGTCCATTTTGGAAATATGCCCATCTGTCTTTGCTCCCCATGGGAAGTTTCTGGTCACTAGGTCTCCAGGTGGCTTGCACAAGCCCTAGGTCTGTAATAGCTTGGTGCCTCTCCTTCTAATTGGGGTAGAAATAAAGGAGATTAGAGAGACTTATTAAAGTTTTGGTTGCATGAAGTCTTCTATGAAGACCATCCATGCATATTGTTCTGGATAGCTCTCTGTTCCTAAGACTACTAGTTATTTTAAGGGCTTGTCGGGAACTGTGAAAGGTCTGATATTTTACCTTACCTGCAAGCTAATAAGTTAGCCTACAATGGTTTAGCAGATGCTGACAAAAGACACAAGACCCATGGGTCAGAGACAAAGGACTCAATGACACAGCAATAGCAGTGGCCAGAGTATCATCATCTGCACCGGCTCACTAAATCTCACTTCCTACAGGGTGATACACAGTGGGCCAGGTGACATGCAGAGGGTTGCAAGATCTCAGAGCCTAAGGAACTCAAATCTTTGATAAGGGGCAGGATGTCTGCTAACCTTTGTCCTGGAGGGTGTTATTTTTATTATACTGGGCAGTAAGCAAGCCTGCCCTTTGTTCTAGAGTAGGCCACTATTTCTATCTCCCAAGGCTGACAGCTCTACACACATCCTTGAAAAGATAACCTGGTCTTACTGATTTTCAAAGATAAGCTTGAATGAGACTTGATCATCATTCAGTTCTTCTGTTTCCTTTATTGAGATTGTGCAAACATGCTCTTTTCTCTGTAAAGTTCACTAACTTTATTCATACATAAGGGATGCTGTTGGTTTTATTTATTAAGTTGAAATTGTCTTATTAGAGCAAATGATGAAACTGTTATGGGTTGGATCTGAAAGTATGATTTCCAGGAAAAATGTGAAAGAAGATTAGTGCGCACAGAACTTTGCCACAAAGAGCTGATAGCAACTTAAATGATTTTAATTTGAATACTGTTTTATACAACTTTCTTCCATTTACTTCATCCTCTCTGCTTCCTTTAACTCTCATATGGGAATGGGGCACTTTCAGGGATTCACTGAACTCATTTACAATATTCAAATGGTTTTGTCTGTTGTGGTTTTTTTTATTGAGGTAAAGTTGACATACAACATTATCTCAGTTTCATGGGTACAACGTAATGATTCAATGTTTGAGTATATATTGAAATGATCACCACAATAAGTCCAGTTAACATTCGTCTATACATAGTTACAAATATTTTTCTCTTGTTATGAGGACATGGCATATTTCAAGGTGCAGAAGAATCAACGATGGTGTCATATTTTTCTATATACAGCTTGATGAATTTGGACATAAGTATACACCCTTGAGACTGTCATCACCATCAAGACCACAAACAAATTCATCACCTTCCAAAGTTTTCTCTCACCTCCTTTATTACTATCATTCTGTGGTAAGAACTCTTAGTATCTACTCAAGTAGTAAATGTGATGTATGCAATAGAGTTTTGTTAGCTGAAGGCACTACGCAATATCCTACATCTCCAGAACTTATTTATCTTGATAACTGAAACTTTGTATCCTTTGATAATCAGCTCCCCATTTCCCCATCCCTCCAGCCCCTGGCAACCACCATTCTAGCCTCTGCTTGTATGAGTTTGACAATTTTACATTCCACATATAAGTATTTGCCTTTCTCTGTCTGTCTTATTTCACTTAGCATAATATCTTCTAGGTCCCTCATGTTGTCAAAAATGGCAGGAATTCCTTCTTTTTTCAAGGTTGACGAATATTCCATTTCTTTATCCATTCATCCATCAATGACGTTTAGGTTACTTCCATATCTTCGCTATTGTGAATTAGCTGCAATGAACATTAGAGTACAGATATCTCTTTGAGACCCTGATTTCAATTCCTGTGGGTATACACCAGAAGTGGGATTGCTGGATCATATGCTAGTTTTCTTTTTTGCAGGAACCTCCATACTGTTTTCCATAATGGCTGTACTAGTTTATATTCCCACAAGGTTTCCTTTTCTCCACATCTTCACCAATATTTGTCATCTTTAGTTTTTTTGATTATCGCCATCTTAACAAGTGTGAAGTGATACCTCATTGTGGTTTTGATTTGCATTCCCTGATGATTAACGATGCCAAACACCTTTTCATACACCTGTTGGCCACTTGTATATCTTCATTGGAAAAAGTCTATTATGATCTCTTGCCCACATTTTAAATTGACTTGTCTTTTTGTTATTGAGCCAACAGAAAAAAAGGAGAACAAAATTTCCAGGCGTTATGGGTGCTTCCCAGTTGATGCAGACGGTTTTGTGTTTACAGTGGTACCAAAAGGTCATGTTTCGTGCTTTTTCTTCAGCTTGTTATAAGACCAGCAGTAGCTGCGGCATGGCAGATAATCGGGATCTTCTGGGTTTGGAGGTTTACAAAATAAATGAGTGGTAAGGAATTTTTTATATTTCCAAGGAAATTATTGTGATCGTAGTCCACGGAATCCAGGATTAGATAGGTGTAGGAGGAAATTAAGGTGAGGATTGGTGATCTGGCATTACTTCTGATCTTGAGGGACAGGTATCTACTGTATGAGTGTTTGAATAAAAATATTAGGGAACAGGAATTTGTGGTGGGTGAATATGTTTTCTGAATTATTTACTTTTGAACATAACCACTAGGATTATGTGAACATCTGGGAGATTGGAGGAAGTCGTTAACAGGAGGTGGTTGATAATATCACTATTGATTTAACCTCTATGAACAACAAGTGGTCAATGGATTAAGCAAATGAGTAGACAGAAAACACAGAAATGGTAAGATTTGGGTTTTAGTAAGGACTGGGGACTGACTGTCCTGAGTGGGAGTGCCAGGACTTGTGCGGTTGAGAGTGACAAGGACAAGAAGAGAATAGAATCACACTCAAACAAGGAGGGGGTGTTAAAAGGATGGAGGAGGAGAAATGATCTGGAGTAGCCTTGAATTTTGACCTTGAGCTTTCTGTTCTTGATGCAAATCTGCCTGATGACATCCCAGGACACAGGTCAGATCTATCCCCAGAGGATAGAGAGGGGGTGGAAGTAAAAACAGCCAGGATAATTGTCCTAAAAAGGCAGGCTTCTTTTATCATTTGACCCACTTTCATGATTGGTTTTTGTAGGATAAGAGGAAAAGAAGGATGATAAGAAGGATGACAGTCACGTCTTCGCAGAGGAAGCAGCATAACTGTGAAAACCAGTCCAAACCATAGCCTGGTTTAAGCATCTCCATGCCTTTGAGGATGTCCAGTGACATATTCAAGAGGACGATGACTAGAATGCCATCACATGCTGGCAATGATGGGTCTCTGGGAGGATTCCTTGGACCAGCCCCACCAAGTCTGCTGGGCCGAGAGACCGCAAGGACTCCAGGCCTGCAGTAGTGCAGGACAACTCGTAAGTCCTTTCAATCTGGCCAAAGCATTGCAAAAACTTGCACCTAGTCACACAGGTGAATCCCTGCCAGGTGTGCTCGCAGGTGGTCTGCATTCCAGGTCCCTTGAGCACTCCTGCTGGCCTTCAGATTTGGCAGAGATGATTCCAGGAGCTGCTATGGGCATTCCACAGCTCGACTGCCAACAATTTCTGACGACTGAAGAAGGTATCAGGAAGGAGGAAAGGGCAGTGAAGAGCACAGGAGCGATACTGGTGATAGCACTGATGGCGGACAGACTTGCTAGTGAGGCAGAGAAAGTGAGGGGCCAAGAAGGCCATCCTGACAGCAGATGAAATGGAGCAGGTACCTCAGTGAGGTCTCATGGCTGCGTCCCTAATGTTTCCTTGCTTTGAGCTCTTGAACTTTTAAAATATACCAATACTTTTCTTGTATTAAACTCTGCTGCGTGACATAGAAAATATAGATAGAGGTTTCTTTCTGAGGTGAGAGGTTGAGTTGCAGGTGAGGAGAGAAAGATCTTCCTTTTTCATGCTGTTTTCTCATTTTCCTTTACTATGTACAATATTTATTTGTATTTTAAAGTCAGCAGCCAGTTATCAACGTCACGGGATGATTCAGCTTTTCCCATCACAGTCACAGTAAAACCTACATAAAGTGGATTATTCTTTTTGTGTAATATTCCAATAGACTCCAAAATATTATTTCAAATCACTTTTGTGTCTATGTTCTCAAATTAGATATTTACTTCTAGGTCTCCATTTTTCTGTTCTCTGTTGCATGCCAATTCAGAGTTGCATCTAAGGAAATACCAGATTTCCCACAGTTTTTTAGATCCATATGTGTTGGAAATGTGATTCATGGAAATGGACATGGCAGTTGGGGGATCGTGCTATTACCGAAAGAGAACTTTTCAGCATCAGTAATGCTGAAAGAAACCACTGCTTGTTGGGATTTAGTTGTCTATTTGAGGGATCAAGCTTTCACTGTTGGCACTTCTCTTTCTCTTTGGAGGGAAAGTACGGCCTTCCCAGTATTTCCATTACCAAATCACTTTCCTGGGTGGCTGTGCCATGTCAGGAAGGTCTTGAGATGACGGGAACCAGGGTTCATCCTCAACTTCTGGCTGTTCTGACAAGGCTTCCCTGGCAGAGTGCAGCCTGTGTGTCTGGGTGACATTTGCAGCCATCAGAAAGTAGGGGATACCTCACAAGTGCCAAGCGATTCATCTGTCCCTTGTCTTACAGGGTGTTCCCAAGTGATGAGGTTCAAAATGCCACTTGGTAACCATTTGAAATCTCATAGTCATGGGGTGGGTTCTCTGTGTGAGCTCAGAGCAGTGTCTGTTCAGCACCAGATGGGAAGCATTTCAGTATTTTAATTGATAAGGCTGTGTTCATGCACGTCCATGGACCATCAGTTCAGTGGCATTCCCTGCTGGAGCCCCCCACACCCCTGTCATACCTCATCTTTCAAAGCTCCAAACAGTCTTCACACCCAGGAGGTTGTGGTAATGTAACCACAGCACAGGATTGGGGAAAAAAACACAACCACCCAGGGGTGACACATTTTAAGGGCTTGGGCCCAATTGCCCCATTTGGACGAGTTGGTAACACCAACACTTAGTATGTAAACTGGAGGATTGTCCAAGATCACGGACCTAAGAACGACACGGGCTCAGATGTCACCTTGGACAGCAAGGGCCAGTGTAGAGTCACTCACTGGCCAGGATTATGGTCCCTTATACTGTCAAAGTAGAGCTCACCGGGGATCCTCTGGCCAAGCCAGAGAGGAGGCTTGGGACCTTCTAGGGAATTTCTGCCCTAAAGGGAATTGCTTAAGGAAGGCAGGGGTGCTGAAAATCCTAGTTCACAGGGAGCAGTCATGTTTATGGAACGAGGCCCAGCAGTAGCCTTAAAAGCTGCATCACAAATCTTTCCGCCTGGATACAAAACAAGCAGGAAAAGGAATTCAGAGTCTTGGACAAGGATCACAGCAGGATTCAAATCCAGGTCAGGGGTGAACAGGGAGCCCCTAGAGGGGCCTCAGGAGCTAGATCCTTCCTGTCTTTAGTCCATTTGCAAATGAGCTTCCTTGGGCCTTGTCCTCTCCAAGTGCACATTTTGATCTTTTTACATTGTTTTCCCCACTTAGAGCTGATGCAATTCCAGAGATTGAACTAGAAAACTACAAGTTCCTAAAATTTAGTCAAAAGAAATCTCAACAAGAGAAGCAGAAAATGTTCCCTGTTCCTCAAGAATGTAGAAAGGCAGCCCCTGCCTGTGGCACGACATGGTCCTGGGTAGTGCTGTTTTAAAGACACCCACATTTCAGTGGTTGTTGCTCTGCCTGTGAAAGTACCTTCAACATTTAAATCCCAAGAGAATGGGCGGGGGGCCATGTCTGCTCCCGGAGGAGTTGAATGATACTGAAATGAACTGGTCTTCGGAATTAGGGGGATTTGGGGGTGTCCCCACTAGCCAGGGAAGGGGCTGGCCCTTCTCCCTTCTCCCACATACAATAAGCTGATGACCCGGAAGAGTTCGTGATTCAAGGAGAAATGTGAGATTCAGTGTCTCACTTACATGCCTACAGAAAGCGAGAGAACCACACCACAACTCCCAGACTGTAAAGGGAACAGGACTTTAATATAATATTCAAATATGGCATTTATTGTTTACAACAAATAACTACTGCCCCTCCACAATGTGTGACAGGATCTCTGGACTGGCCAACAGGGAGAGTCCACCCCTGCCCTCACCCAACTCCTGCCCGGCCTCACCTATCACTCTCGTTGAGCAGCTCCATGTCCTGGAACCAGGCCCCAAATCGCTCCTCGGGCTCTAGGTTGTAATTCTTTGTGGCCACCTGGAGCAGCAGGATCTCCCTCATGACTGGGTATTCCTGGGACCAGAGGGAATGAGAGGCTGAAGTTAGGGCCTGGGTGAGGGATGCTGCATGGGCCTTGTCGGGTGTCAGGGGTGGGGCAGGGACCAGTCCTGGGAACTGTCCTTCCCTCCAGTTCCTACCAGGTTTTACCTGTTCTCAGAATGGGAATAAGCAGCCCCTCCTCCAGGATTTTCTCCTTGATGCCATCCTCCCCTCAACCCACCTGCCAACTGGATGGGTCTCCCACTTCTCTGTTATCAAACTCGTCCACTCAATGTAAGATACAGGGGGTGGAGCCAGGGACTGTTCTGTCCAGAGGGTCTCTGAATTCCTCCTCCTTCCCCTCCCCTGAAGGGGTGCGGCAGCTGTTCACTTCAGTCCTCTTGTCAGGTTGATCTCATTCTCCTGGAAGGCAGACAGCCAGAGTCCATCAGACAGAGCCCCCTAGCCTGACTAGCCCCCTATGCCCACCCCTTCTCATGTTGCACTACTGCCAGGTCCCCAGAGGGGGCCGGGCATGCAGAGAAAACAGGACTTGGACCTAGGCCTGGCTCTGGGATCCAGAGAAGGGGGACATGGGGGAGAGGCTAAGGGACGTGGCAGCACAACCCTCTCTGATGACAGACTTGGAGTCTGAGGCCTCAGGCAGAGGGGACTGCTCAGCCACTTATGTGCTGCCTGACTTGGAGGGGCCCGAATCCTCTCTCCCTCCACGGGCAGCATGGGAGGGAGAGGCTGAGTCCAGCTCAGATAAAACCTCACGCAGCTGTGCCATCAGGCAGCTCTGAGCTTCCCCAGCCTGGGGAACCGGAATGGGTGTCTCAGGTGGAACCTCTGTTCACTCATCCCTAAGATGTGCCTGATGCCCCAGCTCCCAGAGGCAGCTGTGAGGCTCTCAGGAGAGATGTACCAAGTGCTGAGAGCTCAGAGCTCAGTTCAGGGGCTCCCACATCCCAATGCTCAGGATCCTGGGCCTCAATGCTTGGTCCTCAGGTGCACCCACCTCGAGATTATCACCCATCAGCAGGTGCAGCATCAGCAGGTGACCAAGGAAAGTGCCAATATAGGGGATGACACTCTGTGACATCAGAGTGTGGGTGGGATGAGTCCTTGCTCTCAAGTCGGCCCCCTGCAGACCCTCCCCGAAAAGTCCTCACCCTCAGCCTCCTGGCCCACCCCAGGGTTCCCACGGGGAGCAGCCTAGGACCCTTAGCAGCCTCCCCTCAATTCCTCCTCCCTTCACACCCCAAGAACACCACACTCCTCCTCCTCACCTCCCAGGGGAGGCTTCTGGCAAATCACAGGGTATGCGGTCCCTGGTCCTCCCCACAACAACCATCCTGCACCAGATCTCCCAGGCCCTCCTCCTGGTCACTTCTACTGGGGGATTCAGGCACTGTGGCAGCAAGAGGAAGGACCGTCCTCTCTTGATTTGAGGCCTCCAGCTGGGAGGGCAGAGCCCCTCCCCCACAGGCACACTCACCTGCTGCTGCTGCTGCTTCTCCTGCACTCTATTGGGGCTGATCTGCGGGGGGGTAAACGTGGAGGGCCCCTCCTGCCAGGGTCGAGGAGAGTGTCAACGGGCCATACTCCCCTCACCCCATTTCTCTCCAGCACCACTGGCCTCCGAACCTGGACATCTGACTCGAGTCAACTGGTACCAATGCCAATACATCCTCCAAGATGTTGTGATTCTAGAACAAGCCCAGCTCCAACTTTCACTCTGGGTGTGAGCTTGGGCTTTCTGTCTGGCCTCCCTGAGCCTGTTTTCTCATATGGAAGGTGTGAGAACTCCAGCTACCTCACAAGTACTCCTGATGACTCAGTGTCACATGACTGTCATCATTGTGCTCGCCCTCACCCCTCCAGGTGGAGCAGGCAGAAAGCTCCCACAGTCCTGTCCACCCTCTTAACTCATCACCACCCTGTGAGGCCTGCACCACACAATCACCATCCCTCCCTTCCCTGATGAGGAGACAGAGACCCAAACAGGGGCAGTGAGTTGCTCAGGGGCCCAAAGAGGAGAGGCCGCTTGCCCCTCCCAGCCAGATGCCCTGTTCCCACATCCTCACCTAACCCGCAGCCCCACCACTGACAACAGTCCTGTCCTCTGAGCTCTCACAGCTTGGTCCTGGGCCAAGCAGTGGAGAGGACGGGGTGTCTTGGGCGTCTGGTTGCATGGCTCCTGCCTGCCCCAGTCTCGTGGAGTGTCTGGCCCCCAGGCTTGGCCAGAGGCCATGCCAAAGCCTTCTCCTCACCAAGGAACCCCTCAGGACATTCCCCTGCCCTGAACTCTTTCTTTATCCACTCAGGAACTGAACCCCCAATGTGCCACCTCTGATCCACAGGGAAGGTGGTGACAGGACGCTTTGCTTCCTCATTTACGTGAAGCTCCTAACGTCCTTTCAGCAGGATCCACTAAGAATCCATGAGTTACCTAGATGCTTCTCATAAGCCCCTGGGGGCATATGTCATTGCCAACCAGGCACTCAGATGAGACTCTTGTGGTTGACTCGAGTGACTGCTCTAAGGGTCCGGGGGTGGTCCCCGAAAGCACACACATCTGTCTCTGGTCCAGCCATTCAGGCCCAAGGATGAGCAGCCTGTTTGTCCACCTGGACCATGGGAATCCTCTGCCATGCATGTCCCTGGGACAGGCAGGGTGTCCTCCCCTTGGAGACGTGGTGAAGACAGAAGGAGCAGCAGGGGCCTGGCTTCCTGAGGACAGGTTAAGGCTGAGGGCTAAACCCACCGCAACAGCTTGGAAGAAGCTACATCCAGCAGGATGGACGTGCATGGAAGCCAGAGACCTGCTGATGGCACCAGCTCAGCAACTCCTCCTGGAACAGCCCAACCAACACCACTGTGTCCCATGACCAGGGCCTCCTGCCCAAAAATGGCACCCTGCTGCCCATGAGCTGAACAGATCCCTCTGCTTGTTAACCTGGACAAGATAGACTGGAATGTTTCAGAGAAAGTTCAAGTGAGAAACTATCAAAACCACAGCCTGCCCAGTAACCCTGCCCCTCTCCCCCTTCCTCTTTTTTCCAGACCCGCAGCCTCCACTCTATCTTGGTCATCAGTTCTCTGCTCAAGGACTCATCTTGGCTATAGAGCTCCTTAAGTTTTTCAGAGCTTTACCTTAGGGGAGGGGAAAGAGGGAAGGATAAATTTAGGGATAATGTGAGGGGTCTGAGTGCAAATCCCTTTTCTTTGACAACCCAAGAGATTCAACCTGCCTGGAGGAGTGTTCTCACTGGGCTCCTCTGAGCACTAAGGTCTCATGGGACTGGGAGGGGGCTCTCCTGTTAGTCACTGGGGTCTCCACTCTCCAGCTCTACAGAGCAGCTCTGTTTTGAACACTATGAATTTCAACTGACCATAGAGTTCTGTTGCTATAAACACTTGGAAATCTCCAATGTGGCTCAACCCAATAGCTGACATTTAGGGAAACCGAGTCCTGAAGCAGAACTGGTTCACTAAGGACACCAGGAGACTTAGAGACCAACTACCCACTCCCAGGCCCTGTCCCCATCATTTGCTGCCTCCCAGGAGTTCCCGGCTGACTGAGGCACCAATGGCAGACATACAGGAGATCCCCCATCCATCCTGGTCCTCCTATGCAGAGAGGCCTACCCACAGGGAAACTTACCCCCATGTGTTCTTCAGGTGGCTTGTGGAGGTTTTCTGCAGAGCAGAGATGAAAGTGCGGGACGAGGAGAAGTTCTTCCAGATCTCACACTCCTGGGGAAGGGAAGAGAATGAGGTGTGAGGTTGGGCACTGGAGCCCCGCTTGCTCTAGCTTCAGTCCCCTTCTATTTACATCTCCCCTCCTGGATGAGACAGATTCTCAGGGAGCCCCAGAAGGACATTTAGGATTCAGAAAGTAACACTCACAAGGAGGAGGAGTTTAGCTCAACCCAGGGAAGGAGCCAGGTAGGAAGTGAGCATCCTCCCACTGGGACCTGGAGTCAAGGTCAGCGGGGCCTCTGGCAGGAAGGGCCTAGGGACTTGCAGGAGCTTAGACCACACACTTCAATCCTGGGAGCTGATAAAGGTGGAGAGGCAGTTCCCAAGTCTCCAGAGAGGGGCTCCACTGGGCCTCCCACGGTACACCTGGGCCACCTGGACCCAGTGCTCTACCACCCTCGCCCTGTACTGGGCTGTCATGCTCACGTCACCGAGGCAGGTGGTGATGACGAGGCTGGCCACCCTTCTGAACTGGTCGATGGTGGCCTGGATGGTGGGTGTCTAGTGCTCACTGCCAGGCTTATTCTTCTTGTGCCAGGTGGATCCCAGGCACTGAGAGGGCACCACCTTCCAGAAGAGCTCCTGGGGGACAGGGGAAGTGTCATCCAGCCCTGCCACAGGCCACCTCTGTGTCCACAGCCACTAAAGTCCCACACAGTTTTCACAGTTTACAGCTAGAGCTCAGGAAGCTCAGGATGTGGCCTGAGCCTTGTGAGAGTCCCTGGGTTTTCTTCTCTGTCCACCGAGGGTACCCAACACAGGATGACCCAGGGCCCAATCACGGTAGGGAAGGGAGAGGGGTATTTGCACCCAGCCCGTCCTGGCTAACTCCAAGCTCCAGATGATGGCTCAACTCTGCTCATCCCAAGGGGGCATCTGCCACCACCCTGATCTCCACTCTGGTCCCACTCTCCATTCTGATGCACATTCCCCCGTGGCAGCTACAACCACTGGCCTTGTCTGTCTCCCTTGTAGTGAAGCACACATCAGGTGTCAAGTCCTGAGGCTGTTGAGCCTCCTGAGGAGACGGCTGGGCCACCGTAGACCTGGCTGCACACACTGAGCTCCCCTCCACCACTGATGGGCCAGGCCCTGCCCAGCTTTCCATCTCTTCTACCTCATGGAGCCAGCACAGGCACTCTGTGGAGCAGGTCCTGTTAGTGTCCACCTCTACGGTCTGCATGTGGACAGCAAAGGCTTGAGGGTTCCGGGAGTTGCCCAGGTCATATGGTTGGTAAGGGGTGGAGCTGGGATTTGGGCCCAGATCATGGGAGTCTGGATCAGAACTGGGGCAACGATGGCAGAGGGAAGGCCTGTTCCACCCCGCCCTGAGAGCCCAGCTGCTCACTGCATCCATCACGGTCAACTGCTCTACCACCTGCTTAGGAGAGAAGGCCGTGAGGTTGGGCTTCTTCTCATGCTCCTTAACAGCCACAGGTGGAGACGGACTTCCCACTAGAAATGATGATCCAGGTGACTCCAGCTCAGCAGCTCCCACTCCTGCTGGAGCCAATGTTGGCCCTTGCTTTAGCTCCAACGCTGCTGATGGAGGTGACTCTGGCTCCAACGCTAGAAGGGGTGTTGTCAACAGAGCTGGAGCCAGCTCTACCTCCACCACTGCCCACTGCTCTGCTTCTGCCACTGACTGGAGCTCTGCAGCTGGCGCTACAGTGGGATAAAGAGAAAGATTCACCCACATAGCTGACTTTCCATGTGTGCTTCTGAACAAAGGAAAAATCCCACTTCCCTTCCAGGAATATCCAGCCTGCAGTCCCCCTTACCCTCTGCCTCTGCCTCAGTGGCCTCCAGAAGCTCACACCAGGCAAGGCTAAGAGGGTCATGGCAGCTCAGCTCCGAAACAGGCAAGGTTACCTGCATGTACATCCCCTTTAGCTTGAAAAAGGGACAGCCCCAGTCTGGTCACTCCCTAGTTCTGGTCCAACCTGGTTATCTCAAGGTCCTGAGTGTGGAGACCCTCTGTTCCTGTTCTCATCTCAGAGCAGCACTGGATGGTGTTTGTGGCCTCAGGCACCTTCCCCTTGCCTAGTGAGTTGGTGAAATTGAAACCATTGGGCAGCTCCTCGATGACCTTCTTACTGGAGATCTGCAAAGACTGCTCCGGAGCTGGGCCTGAAGGAATCAGGGGCTGCCTGCACACTGCCACTGGGGTCATCCCCCAAGAGAAAGTCTGCTCCTCAGTTCAGGCACAGAGGGACATCCCTGCAAAGAACTATGGTCAGGCAGGAAAAGAGATGAAACCTCTATGGCTCAGTAACATAAGAGTAGAGGAGCTCACCTTCTCATGCTGCCAGCCATGACCTGGGCTATGAACATGATAGGCCCACTACACTTCCGACACCTAACAAGCAGCTCCTGCCCAGGAATGGCCTGCCCCTCATACCCTGCCTTCTCCCCTCCACACAAACACACACAGACACACACACACACAAGATGAGGGACAAGGGGTGTGGGGCTGATCAGGTGGGATCACAGTTGTGACCTGGCCTGCACTAGCCTTTCCTGGGCTGCCCCGTGTTACCCTTCACTGCCTCCTGCCAGACACCCAGAGGCGTCGGGGATGAGGGCTGAGCCAACGTCAGCAACGACCAAAAAGTTTCTCTTTCTGGGTTTTTTTGTGCCTAGATCCTCCAAAAGTTGGGATACAACAACAAAATATTTTTTCCTGTTGACTGTCTCCAGTCAAGTGAGCTGGATGGGGGGCTGTGGGTGCCTGGTTACCAGAGTTCTAAGATCTTTTGAGGTCTATGACCAAGGAAGTGAGGTCTTTTTTCAAGACTCCTTTACCTAGGCCCCTTCCCTCAATCAGACTTGTCCAGAGCTGCCCCCTGTGCCCTGGCTGCTAACCCTCCTCCCCCATGTCATCTCCTGAGCTGTACACAAGGAGCCTACACAGCCCTAGCCACAGCTCCCTGGAACCCTAAGTCGGGTCCTAGCTTTGAGGAGACAGAGATGAATGCAGACCTCCTTTTTCTTACCAGTTCTTCATCCTGAGAAAGTCCCTGTACCTCTCAGGTCCTCCCCAGTCTCTAAACCTGCACCATGGGGATCAGGCTAGAATCTACTTCCTAGAGATGTCGCCCAGTGTATATGACATAATATCTATTACCTCTGTGGGCTGGTGTCACATGAACCTAAGGCACAAACTTAGAGATGGAAGAATAACAAGAAGGGGTGACAGGTAGCACAGACCACCACTCAAAACAGGCCTGGATGAGTGACGTCAGCATGACGTTGTAAGGAGCTGGGCTCCTCTGTGCAGGCAATGTCAACTCCGGAGGGAGCCAGGAGGGGCGCCAAAGATTCACAGGACTCTGCAGCCCTTCTGCAGCTCACTAGTGTGGAGGGGCACCAAGGCTTCACCTTGGCCTCTGTCTCCAAGTTCACATAAAGGAGGGTAGGTTTCTTCCAAGAGTTTTATAGTTAATAGTCAAAGATTAATAATGTAATAAAGGCACAACCACTTGAGTATTCGTTTATATTGAGACATTAAAATATCAAGCAGGGAGGATTAAAAGAAAGACCAAAAGTATATTCTTAGTTACTGCTATTTCTTTAAATGAATCATTCTGGATAAAAAGTACTTTATTATATTTTTTTCAAGTCCCAATAATCAAGCTGAATATATCAACCAAATACTTACCACGAAGAAGAGACTGTTGCCACGCTAAAGCAGCACAAAGTAAGACTAAGCTTTTCCCACTTTCTGTAGGGCTCTCCAACAAACAATGCTGCTTACTTTTTAATCCTCGGACAATCTATTGACACAAAAACAATAAAAAAATCAGTAAACAATTTACTTCATTAGGGTCTGTCTCCATCACAAGTACAAACACAACAAGAAGTAAGGTTGTACTTGAGGGAACATAGCAATAGCAGAAGGGAGAATTAGTATTTAGTTCAATCTAGACCTTATTCCTTTATCTTTCTCCCTAAAATTATGTTGGACTTAAAAGCATATAAGCATAAAAGAAATGAACAAAGCAATTTGTGCCTTAATGATGCAAGCACCGTCATTTCTTTAAAACTAGAGTACACTAATATCTTGGATGAAAACTTAATGGAGGATACTGCTAAGGGGAGTGTAAATCGCTACAACCACTTTGGACAGATATTAACAATTTCTAGTAAAGTTGAAGATACCCAACACCAGGAAGTCCAGTCCTATGTATATATCCAAAAGCTTTCCCACAGGAACATAAGGAAACATGCATAAGAAAGTTCATAGCAGCATTGTTTAGAATTGCAAAAGAATGTAAACAACTTAAATGTCTGTCAAAAGGAAAATGGATAAAAAAATTCTGGTATATTCATACAATGGAATACTACACAGCAATTAAAATAGATGAACAATCAATAAGGCTACTTCTTAAAAATAATGTTAAGCAACTAAAAACACTTCTGAACAAATATGGGTACAGTATCATATCATTGTACAAAGTTTAAAAACAGGTAAAGTAATGCTCTATATTGTTTATGGATACATACATATGTAACAAAAGTATAACAACACTTCTAGGAAAGAAAAAGAATAAATTCAGCATACTAGTAATGTTACTTGCAAAGAAGGTATAAAGTAAATATGGCAAAATATTAAGATTGAACAACTCTGGAAAGTTGGCTTACCCATTGGTCTATTAATTTTCTATATGATTGAAACATCTCAAAAAATATGGTGAGAAATATAGTATTCTGTGTAAAAGACAGTAAATACTTTGTAGAAGGTAGTAATTCCGTAAAGTAAATAGAAGTGCCAAATGAGCTGAGAATAGTTTTCAGAATACTCTCCTTTGCCTCCTAACCATATACAGTTCATAGCGATTAGGATTATTTTTTGAAAGGTTACATGTTCTTCCATGAACCCAGCAAATATTTTCAATCCATTTACTATCTGAGAAAATGAATGTAGTCACAGATTCAGTATACGTTATGAATTATCGGCATCTTTATCTTAATGAAGACTTAACTGCTGAAAAATACTTGCAGAATTCATTATAGCAAGCTATGATGGACAAGCTTTACAAGGAAAGTTCATCTTCACCCCACCAACTGTACATTCAGACCATATTGAAGAGTCATGCTTTCCTGTTTACTTAGATTCCTAACTGCAGCAGAAATGAAAATCAAGACTGAAACAATGCCATTCAAAGAAAACCAGATACCCAACTAGACTAGGACAGAAGTCTAGAAATAAAAAGGGGATTCCTAAATGTATCAACAAAACAAATGCAAGTAAAAGAATTTCCTAGTCTTAACCATCACAGTGGTTGAGAACATGTCTCGGAATCTGACAAATCCGGATTTGTATCCCTACTCTGCCAAAGCTGTGGACCAGGAGGTAGAAGTACGAGTTCTAGATCAGGTTCCCACAACTCAGATGTGTTTCCTTGATCATGTCTTCACTTCTCTAGACTAAGATCCTCATCTGTAATAATCCCTAATTGAAAAACTGTTGTAAGGGAGAAAATGCCTTGGCACACAGTAGGTGCTTGATAATTCTGATTTAAAGGTCAGAAGGGTATAATGAAAAGAAGATGGGCTTTGGAGTAAAGCAAGCCTAAGTGTGAGTCCCACTGTGTGAATCACTGAACCTCAGTCTGTTTCTTCATCTGTGCAATGGAGATAAGATTATCTACCCGATAGAGTTTTGACGAAAATTAGCCAGGCATTGAGTTAAGAATTAAGTAAGTTAATGGATAGAACGTGCCTAAACTCCAGTATTTGACACAGAGGAGGTGATCTACATTAATCCCCACCTCTTCTAAACCCCCTATGCTTAATCTAGGATCCAGAGACAGAAGTCAGAGACTGTGCTCTCTTGCTATTGCATGCAGAAGTCTTGGTACATGACTGTGTTTCTCTGAAGAGAAAGTCCGTGGATTTCTCATTCCCAGAACTATATCTTAATAAAATAACTGAAAACAGAGGGGAGACTGATATGCACTGTTATCAACTGAGGACTTCCTTGCAATAGTGGAAAAAAACGGCAAATTCGACCTGGGGATAGAGGGATGGTTAAAAGAGTAATTCAACAGCTTATGAAGCCAATTATACCCTGACCCCTAGCCTATGTGTTCCAAAACAAGCTAAGAACCACTATTCTGAGGCATTTCCCAGTTCTACTATTCTGTGATTCTATCTGTGCAACTCTTGAGTAGAGATTTGGTGGACTCTAACCCCTTCACCCCAGCCAATAACGCAACGCCAGCTAGTTCCTCAGATACAGCCTAGAAATCCATCCCACCTGCATTCACCACAACCCCCCAGGGGATAAAGGACGAGCCCCGATCCGCCTCCCGCCATCGTCCCCGCTGCCACGAGTCAGCGGAGGTTCAAGGGGGCCCGGGGCCTCTCCTCGGGGTTCAGGACAGGATCCCTCTGGCCTCCGCGTGTTCAGAACCCCGAGGCCCGTGGACGCGGTCACCCCGACTGCCCGCATGGCGGCCAGGCGAGAGCAGAAGGCTCTCTTCGGGCAGGCTGCGCGCCACCCCAGGAGAGACAGGCTGGCCTGTTCTGAGGAAAACCGAGGCAGCGCTGCCTGGGCTCCGAGTCCCGGGAGAAAATGAAATGGTATCTGCGAGCACACACTGCGGAGCCTGGCAGAGAGGAGAAGCCCCAAACCTCTCGCCTCCTCACCCTGGCCGAGTGCGGACTCCCGGCGCCTCACCCGCTCCCTCCTCCGCTCTCTCCAGGCCGCGCGCAAGCGCTCTTGCGGACGAATTCCTGCCTCCCGCCCCCTCGACTCCCAGCACCCAATCACCCGCCAGAGCAGAAACCAAGAAACCAGTCCCGGCGTGAGGTTAGGGGGCCCCCGAGAGAAGCCTCCGCAATAAAAACCAACGCAAAGTATTTCGTGGCCCGGAGGCGAACGCTTGAACAGCGAAGGATGGGAGCAGAGCGCAGCGTTTAAAGGAAAAGTCTTCTCCATTTTGAGATTTTGAAACCGGCGACTTAACCCATGTATCCGTTTCCTTGAAAACTCGCAGTCTCATTCTTCAGGTCTGTAGACCAAGCGAAAGGAAAGCCTTGCCGAGTTCTTCCCAGAGCGCCCGTCAGTGCCGCTCAGCTCACGTTTCCGAACTTCACGTCGGCCCGGGTGTCGCACAGACGGAGGCGGGAACTGCCAGAAGCCTGAGCCCGGCCAGGCGACAAGGCTGGTTGACGAGTGGCCGCAGACCCTCAGGATGTTCCAGGCTTCCCCGGATAGCGACTTCAACCAGAGCAACGCTGTAGAGCGCTCCCGCCCCGGTCACTTCTGCTCCATCAAGGCTCATCCGTCTTCTGTCCCTCCTAAAACCGGGTTGTTATTCTTTGCCACGAAGTACACTTCAGTTTCCTCAAAGGTAGGGAGTTAATCGTGATCTCTCCAAAGTGTGATTTTGTCAATTTCTGAATAGCCTAAGCTTGGCTCCGATACTAGTGTCTCAAAAAAGTAAAACGTGAGACAGTTTCTCAAGTTTGAGCAACTAGTTTGGGGAGAGGTTTGCTGTAGGGGGAGCAGCGGGAGGAGAGTGGATTTGTTTGCTTCCCTTTCAGTTTTACTGCATCTTCCCCAATTGCAAAATGTACAGTGCTAAAAATAAATTCTACCTTTTAATTTAGTAATCTCAGGCTCAAAAATTCATCCTAAAAGAGTAATCCAAAAGAAAGAAAAAGTAAAAATACCTAAATTGATAACATTGCCTATTGTAATCCTGAAAAAAGTCATCAACCTCCCGGTCTAGTAATAGCACCCTATACGGTTATGATACATCAGTTTGATCATTAGGAAGCCAATAAAATAATTATCAAAAGTAAACAACTTGCAAAAAAGATTTCATATAAATTTAAATGAAAGAAAGCAGACTCCCTACTGGGTATTATGAATTCCATTATGTGAAAATATATATGCATAAGCAAAGATGGAGGGAAAGTATAAAAAATGTAACTTACTGTTAAAACAGTGGAATGAAGGATAATTTATCAATACTTAAAAATATCTTCAAATTTTTATTCTGCTTTTACAATTTTTTTAAATATCAAATCCTTTAAGTAACTGCTCCAGGGAAACTACTACGATTTTCGATTTTCCTCCACTCAATTCCTAAGGCTCCCAACCGACTCTAGCCTTGTATGGCCATTTGACGTGTGTGGCGTTAACAGAAGTGGATACACGTAGGCTCTGGAGCCAGACAGTCCTGGATTCCAGTCCCTTGAACTGTTCCTTTCAGGTGAACAGTAGTGAAAGAAAACATAAAAAAACTACAAGTTCATTTGATAAAGAATATGCATGTTCATAAACCAATATTCAAAATAGCTGCACACATCTGTTTTCACTTGAATAAAAAAATCACATTGTGACAAATTTTGTAACCTTAACTTAAAATACATGAATATTAACATTTACTAATATAGTTACACATTTTGTTTACATCATCAACGGATGTGATGAAAAACAGCATGTTGTTATTTAAACACAGCAGGTTTTGATCAGCCTTTGAAAACTGATCCAAGAATGTGCGCTGCATTTAGTTAGAAACCATTTATTTCAACCTTTTTTGAACTCCTAGAGGTTTCCTACTCACATAAAATATTCCAAAGCCTCAGTTTAAAATAAAACAAAACAAAAGAACACAGGACCGCTGTATTTAATCTTAGAAGACTACAAAACAGCCTTGTTTAAAAATATGAAAATTCTTACAGTATTTTTTAAGTGTATGCTTTTATTTTTCACATCGAACTTACTTGATTGAACATTAAGCATCTGATATCTCAGGGAAGGCCAGCCCAGTATCCTGGTTTTCAGAGCTGAACAGGTGTTTCTGATGCAATCTATGGACCAGCAGAGACCCATTTGACTAAAGAAATAATTAATCAAGTGTTCTCTAAACATTGCTGCATAATGGAATCAACTGGGGAATCTTAAAAAAAGAAAATACTAGTGCTTGACTCCCAACCGCAGATATTCTGATTTAATTGGCATGGGTTACAATTGGGGAACAAGAGTTTTAACAGCTGTCCAGGTGATTTTAATGTGCAGCAAAATTTGGAGCCACCACAATGATGCAAGACACACAGTGATTTAAATCACAATTAGCCACAAATGACAGATGCCTATAGAGGAGAACTCACTTTTAAGGAAGTTTCTCAAGTTGGAAATACTTTATAGTTTCTCTCTGTTTCTTAAGATCAAATTTATGCTTTTTCTGAAAGTTATAATGACTCTTTAATTAGTAGTCTTCAGAGGGGATTTATATTGTTAAACACTCAACAATTTTTTTCAACCATTAAGTTTAGGTTACTGTATATAATCAGTGCTATACACTTATCTATTACGTGTAACAATACACTGAAATTACCTTCTAGGCATCACAGTATTAAGAACCATCCATAGTTTATTGACTGTTTGAAGCATTCTCCACAGAACCCCTGAATTCAATAGCTGGTTCATATTGGATGTTAATACTTCTGCCTATGGTATAAGTTCACTGGCAGAGAGTAGAGTCAAGCGTTCTAGAATCTGTATCGTTTCCATATGTCTTACTGGGACAGCTGAAAATGCTAAAGGGGAAACTTAGCAGTCATAATCTAAATTCTATACAGCTTACCAAAGAAGAAGTAACATTTCTCTATCAGACTACAGGCCAAACAAATCAAGAAAACAACGTTGCTCTAAACGTAAAACTTTCAATCCTAGCCATAGTTTTGGCCATACTTAAAATAAGGACCTTAAGAAAAATTAATTTAGGTGTAGTTATTTCACAAAGAACAAAACATATCTCATTTAAGAAATCACATTAGTGACCCAAAGACAAGGTTCATTTCTTTGGTGATTCAGAAAGATTTTAAAAATTGATTGAAATATGAAAATATACACAAGTATTGCCTTTGGTAGTCACATTCATTTGAAAGATTGGAATTTGTTGATACCTATAAGGGTGGCCCCCTTTATAGGTTATAAGCACTCAGCAGATTGCTGTTATTCAATAATATCAATCCTGTGCTCTTCAATAGAACAGACACTAACCACATCTGGCTGTTGAGCACTTGAAATGTAGCTAGTCCAAAATGAGACGTGCAGTAAGTATAAAATATACACTGGATTCCTAAGACTTAGTATGGAACAACAGTAAAATATCTCATTAATCGTTGTTTATATCGAGCACCTGATGAAATAATATATTAGATATATTGGGTTAAATGAAATAATTATTAAAATTAATTTTGCCTTTGTTTTTACTTTAATGTGGCTATAGAAAGTTTCAAATTATATGTTAAAATTATATGTGTGTCTTGCGTCTTATTTCTATTTGACAGTGGTGATCTAGAACACTATCCAGTAACCGCAAGTCCGTTGCTCTATTCCGTGGCACTTATTTCTGACTTCTTTCTATCGACCTTTCACACAACCTGTTCAGTGATATAACGTAGGACCTATGAGGTAACAGATACAAGCGTATCAGAAATAAATGGTTAAAACTCCTTAAACTCAAAGAGAATTATTAAAATTATATTCACGAAAACATTATTAATATCCCCAGGGAAATTCTGCATGATTTTAAGATTTCAATGAGCCTAACATCTCTTTGCACTACTAAAGGGGAAAAAGGAGTATCAATCTACTATACCTTCTTGGAGTTGTTTAAGAGAGTGGTTTTTGGCATTATTAGTCAGGAGCATTTCCCTTAACAGGGCGTCAGTCCCTGTGATTTTTTCTTCACAGATCCAATCTTTCACAATGCATAAATGCGAGTAGTTAGTTACAAGGAGACATAGTAAAGCAGAATGCGACCCTTAAAAATTTACAGAAAGTCAACTGGATTCTTCATTCTTAAACACAAAACTCATCTCTCTCCTCTCTCCCCCTCCCTTCTCCCTTTCACTCTCAGCAATCCAAAGGAAGTTGCACTTTTTGTGCATGCATACTACAGTTTGAGAACTTCTGTTAGGTAGTTCAGCCAGGGAATCTGCTTAGATAAAGATCCCCAAGTGATCTGATACAGGGAAGTTGGAAACTACTACTTTTATCAAAAGTTCTCAAGCTTTCTTCCACTCTATCCCAACATAAAAGTCTTTCATCAGGAAAAGTTGTTTGACATAGCCATAGTTCAAGAGTTGAGAGGGGGAGGAAAGAAAAAGAGGAGAAAAGAATGTCCATTTGGGGGAGATCATATATGATTTTAAAAAGGCCTCACTCAGAAATTCTGATGACTAGTGGTGTAGTGATTTGCATGCTCTGCTGCAGTGGCCCCAGGTTTGCAGGTTCGGATCTCGGGCACAGATCCACACACCACTCATCAAGCCATGCTGTGGCAGCATTCCACATACAAAATAGAGGAAGATGGGCACAGATGTTAGCTCAGGGCCAATTTTCCTCAACCAAAAAGAAAGAGAGGAAGGTTGACAAAGGATGTTAGCTCATGGCCGATCTTCCTCACCAAAAAAATTTAAAAAAAGAAATTCTGATAGGCTTCTATAGGAGAACATGTCCTCTCCTCCAACTCAGTTGACAATCATTGCTATACATGGGTAAAATTCAAGTTGCTCACTTTAAATACCTAAAAGTTCTCAGGCACTTTAGGTATATTTTCTCATTTCACCCTAACATTCCTACAAGGTAAGCAATATTGTCTCCATTCTACTGTAAGGAAACAGGCTGAAAGACATTTATTAATATCCCAAAGTCACACAGCTAAGTATGTCAGCCAGTCGAAGCAGTACTGGTGATACCTACAGGAGGATGCATTTGTCTTCCTTCAAGAAGGGTTAAGGAAGCTCCAAAGGAATGGGAAAGCTTCCTTTTTGTAAATCTAATGCTTGTTTCTAAACTTTTGCTTATACCATGGTTTGACTATTCGTGACTATTATTGTGTAATATCAATAATGAGAAAGTAAATGATGATATTGTAAAAATGCCTATTTAGATATATGAGATACCACTATGCTAAGTGCTTGGCACATAAATACTTAATAAATATTTTTGTTACTATACTACTAGTATCGTTATCAGAGTTGTAAGTGTAGTAGTAATAATATTAGTAGCAACAATGGTACTTTAGATACAATCATCAACTTCTCATGCAACTTAAATCAAATGTTACCAGTGCTTAGTCCCAGTAGGGATGGTATCTGCTTCCTTTCTCATAGAAACTGCTTAAAATTGATGTTTCTGTTTGAAAAGACACTGTAACAATCAAAATTGGTATAATTTTAAAGTTCAAAAGTCTCAATGCACAAGTATGTGTACAGTGAAGACTATCCCAGGGCCGGCACCGCAGCATAGTGGTTAAGTGCGTGCGCTGCGCTGCTGGCGGCCTGGGTTCGGATCCCGGATGTACACTGAGGCACCACTTCTCAGGCCGTGCTGTGGCAGCGTCCCACATAAAGTGGAGGAAGATGGGCATGGATGTTAACTCAGGGCCAGTCTTCCTCAGCAAAAAGAGGAGGATTGGCATGGATGTTAGCTCACAGCTGATCATCCTCACAAAAAAACAAAACAAAACAAAACAAATTTCCAAAAACAGTCATACAAGTGACTGCTTACAATAGTACAAATCAATCTACATTTCATAATCTCTTCAATAAAACAGTTACCAAATGCTGCCAAATACAACATAATTTCTTTGGAATAAGATTATGCAAAGATATGAGTAAATAAATGAAGACACCTGGCTGAAGATGACCAAAGAAGCTTCATGTTCCTCCTTGAAACCAACCATAACACAGAAAGAAAAAGAAAATTCCAACTTCCAGGAAACAAACCAAAAAAACCACACTCAAACGTTATTAAAAAGAAGAAAATATTATTAAAAAATTAAATTTCAAAAATATCACTATTTCTATGACAGTTTTACACTAAAACTATTATAGTAATTCTATGCTGTGGAATATTATAGAGCAATTAGAAACAATAAGGTAGATCCACATGTACTGACATGAAAAGATTTCCAAGAAATATATTAAATCTCCAGACCAAAAGGAAAATGACAAGCACCCAGAAATCAACCCTGAAAGCACAGAAGTGTATAACCTTAATGACAGAGAATTCAAAATAGCTATCATAAAAAAGCTCAATGAAATATAAGAAAACAGACAATTCAATGAAATCAGGAATTTTTTCACAAAAGAGATTGAAACAATAAAGAAAAATCCATCAGAAATCTTAGAGCAGTTAGCCTTCGCTAAGTGATTTCAGAGATTTGATCAGTTTTAGAACAAGTAGAAGGGATCTTCCTAATGCACACCCCCTCTTTTCCCAGAGTGTGTGTGGCATGAGGGTGGAGGCTGCACGTGCAAGCCGGTCATGGCAAATATCACTTCAGCACTGGTTTCTGGGCAGAACTGCAAGATTTAGGGTGGAGTTATTTCCTTCTTTCCTCCTTCTGGGGTGCCTCCCTCTCCCCACAGTCCCCCAGGTGGGCTCAAGCACCCAGGATGGCAGCTATGATGATGGGTGACCCGAGTTCACTTTTGGTTGGAGAGGCCTACAAAAGGCCAGCAGCAGCCTTTTGTAGGCCACATTTCACATGTGGTGCCTCAGAGAGTCTTTGGAGCCGCAGCAGCACAGAACATCTGATTTCGCTTGTTTTAGTCTCAGAGAAACTGATACATGTTGTTTTGCATGTAGTAGCATCAAAGGGAATTTGTCCTGCAGTTCTGAGTGTGCCCTGCCCTGCCTGGCTCTCGACTCTTCATTTTTCTTGCCACATCTGCGTCTGTGGGTGCCATCCACCTGTCTTTCTCAGCACCTGAAGCTCAATGAGAAGCGCACACTGGCCTTGCCTCCCTGGAGTCTTCAAGGGCGCCCTGCTCTATGATCACGTACTTTGGGGCATTAGCTCTAAGCAGCCTGTCCATGGTGGCTATCTGGCTGGTGGCTCACCCTGCCTGGATGCCAACCTGGTTTCCACCCTTCTCCTTGAGCGAGTAGTGGACACCCACCCCAGCCTGCAGAGACTCCTGCCTGGGCTCTGCCAGTGAGCCTGGGGACCACCACTGTGAGTTTTGCAGGAGGAAGAGAGGAAGAATTCCAAGCTCATACCCAACTATGTCTGGCCGTTAGTCCCTTCCAACCTCTTCAGATACTTAACCTGGTCATTTACTGGGAAAGTAACAAGTTTAAAACATGATTCCAGTCCAATGCCCACACCAGGGAGCAGAAGAACAGAGTCTGTCCCCATTAGTCCTGTTACCAGAGAGGCAGGAGCTGGGCAGGGAGCAGGACAGAAGGAAAGACCAGTGCTGCTGCAGCTGCTGTACTTGTCCCTCACCCACGCGTACCAGGTTTCCAAATGAGCCTGTGGGGCCAACACAGGCCACAGAGGAAAGGCTAGAGAGAAGCAAAATCCTTCTTGACTCTTCTTTTGGGTGTCCACTGGGCTCAGTGGAGGTCCAAATGCTTACCCCATTTCTAAGGAAGTGCTTTTGTGGGTCTTCAGACCTCCCCCCAGCTGATGGTCTCTGTCCTCAAGCCCCGGACAGAGGTGATGGTGCTCTGAGCTGACAGCTTGTGACAGCCCTTCAGGCCTGGCCTCTGAGGTCCACTCTCATCATAGGCAGAGTCCCCCTGAAGACAGCTCAGCCTGGGCCTCCTCCCAGCATTCACGCCTGGTGCTTGGGAAGCATGCACAGCCTCACACAGCTCCCTGTGGCCCTGAGGACCTGGGAGTTGGCCAGTCTCTGCCTTTAGAGCCTTGGGACAGGTGTCGGGTACCAGTCTCTGTGAACTTTGAGCCCCAGGGATGCTCCACATGCCTCAGCTCAACCTCACCCAGGGAAGACAGAGGCATAATGCAGAGACACTGACAACTCACTCAAAAAACAATCTCTCTTTTGGACTTCTGAACCCATAGGCAATGTGGGACCCCACAGCAGAGGAATCTCTCCTGGAAGAAGGAAACACACTACTATGGTCTGGTAGCTTGACAACACAAGAGTTATCTGGAGGGGAGAAAAACGTGGAAAGATCAGATGAGAGTGATTAAAAGCTGGTGTCTAATGCACAGCTCATACACGTTTACAAAATTAACATGTCAGAACAAAAATAAGCCTTTGTTCTTACAGCTCCTCACCTCCTTCTGAGATTTACTTGCTGCTGTGGGATCCAGGTGACCATCCAGAGCCCAAACGCAGCCCTGCAGGCTGTAGACATCAGACTGGAAAACCCTGCACCCTGGCATGGGAGGGCCACCGGGGGAATATTTGAGCCCCTGGAGCCATTTAAAATTTAGGAGAAACCAGCCATGAAGACTTGGACACCATCCTCAAGGGCAGTTCCTTGCCTTGGTCTGTGTGGATGCACGGTGAAGGAGGGTGCTCCTAGGCCCCAGTGGGTGTCAGAGTCCCTGGCCCACACCAGGTGTTGTCCAGTCTGTCCCCAACACCTCCACTCGGCCTGATGGAAGAGGAGACCAGCAACCAGTAGGGTGCTTACCTGCTCCCCAAACCTGCTGGTCCAAGTTGCACTGCAGGGATTCCAAAAGAACAGAGGATGTTTTGGGGGGGAAAATAACATCTTCCATCTGTCATTCATTGCTCCTGACTAGACACATTTCATCTTTACAACTGAGACCAAATGGACGGTGAAGGAGTCCTGAGAGGAGAGGGGATGTTGGAGATGCATGACAGCTATTGCTGGGTTAGCCGGTGTGAGCAACACCAGAGCACACTTCCTGTGACCCCATTCACTCCCATTCAGCTCTGGGCTCTCTGAAGTCCCAGGGAGCAGGGGCCAAGGCTGGGGCCTTAGGAGTCAGACGGGTCCGACCAGCTATGTGACCATGGGCCCAGTGCCTCCTGGATAGGGGGACTCAGGGAGACATAGTATGTGCCGATGCTCACTTATTATTCTGATTGCTGTTGTCTTTCCCCACCCCAGACGAGACGCTGGGCTGGATTCAGTGCACCTGCATCTATGGAGTGTCTGCCTGTGGCAGGTGCCAGAGGGGCAATGATGAAAAGGATGCTAAGGAATACTTTAGACCCATCGCAGGCATCACTCAAGAGGCGTGGAAAAGTAGAGGGTGGAGTTCTCAGGAATGGATTGAGTCTTTACAATATTTGTCCCCAAATGTCCTTAAATAAGACAGACTTTTGGTGCTAACGTGCCGCATTATTAAAACAATATGACAAAATAACCCTGTAGGAATTGTGTTCACGGGTTTCCATATCTGAGGGTCTCATCTTTGCAGGGCCTTGATCGAGTGCCAGGCCTGAGAAATACCAGACTTGCTGCCAGTGGCTGAGGACCCAGATGCCAAGATGTGGGGCTCTGAGCCTGCTGGCTGGGCAGGACACACTGCTAGCACGTGCTGTCTATGGGCATCCGATCCTTTCTTGACCTACTTGGTGTCAACGCCCATACTCTCTATTTTTGGGGTGGGACTTTTTCTAGCAGCGACAACTTGGCCCTCAGCTTCAAAAAGTATGAACCAAAGCATATGCTTGCCTTTTGAAATGCTGGGGCCGAGGGCTCTGTGGCCGCCCCATTTGGCCGCACTCTTCATTCCCATACTGGAACATTCACGCTATGTCTGCAAGAACAAGTTACTCCCTACACATGCAATACAGCAAAGCCTTTTTTCCAGGCACACACATGACATCCAGAGAGCTCATCATGGAGACACTGGGACCCCAAGGGGTTTGACCATGTAGAGTTCATCTTTCCTGCAGACACAACATTTCTATTTCTCCCTTTCTACCCTGGCGCCTTTTTTTGGTTTCTTACTCAGTTGGGTCCTTTGGGAAGTGGGTGCTGAGCTGTGTAGGAGAGCGAGAGGGGTGTGGGGGCTGATGCCTGATATGAAGGAGAAGGAAGCCCAAAGAGGCAGGAGACCCTCCCAGGAGCCTCACTGGCCCAGCAGGGAGGTGGGAGCCATGGTTGCCCCTGGAGGAGCCTGCAGATTGGAAAGCCCAGCCCAGCGCCCTCCTCCCCAAATCTCCCCATGTGCTCCATCCTGGGGCACTGCCACTGGTGGCTTTCAGCTAGCTGCTGGTCTTGCAGCTCAGTGGAGAGCTCTCTTGTGAAGAGGCTCTGAGCGGTGCTCTGTGAGGACAACACAGCCCATCTGCCGTGTCGTGTGTGCAGGTAAATGCCCCTGCTCACCTTTGGGGAGCAGATTCTCCGGGTCCAGGAAATGTCCCTCCTGAGGGGACACTCAGAAGAGGGAGGTCAGTGGTCAAACCACAGCCCCGACCTGCTGCAGCTGGTCCTGGGGCCAATCTGACTGTCATTGCCTCCCCTCAGCTGTCCCTTCTCAATGCTACTCACCCTGAGACCCCCTCATCTCAGTCGTTCCCCGGGTGGGTGATGCCAGACTTCCTTCTGCTCACACGCTGGTCAAGAGGGCAGTGCATGTCCACTCATGATCACTATGCCTAGGAGCAACTGGTCTGCACATAAGAGCTGCCTGCCCACTGAAGTCTAGTTACGAAAGTGTTGGGAAGAACCATCTGGAGCAGGAGTCACGCTGGTCTCCTCCCAGAGGAACTCAGTTTGAGTCTGCCCAGCACTTCAAAGGCCCTGCCATCCAACTCAGCAGAAGGAAATGACCCACAGCCAAGAAGCTGGCCCTGTGGGGGCTCACTGACCTCAACCGTAACCTTGCTGGGGTCAGCCTTGAGAGGTCCCAGCCATAGGTGGGGGTTGCAAAGGCCACTAGGCCAGCTAAGGTGACTGATCACTGCACTTTTGCTCCACATCAAGTTCAGAAACTCCACTCAACTCCTCCACTGCCCCTTCTGAGAGGCACATCCCCCGGCCACACCTCCTCCATCCACTGTCTTAATCCAGAATACTTTCATCATCCTATAAAGCTTCCTCATGCCTATTAGCGGTCACTTCTCACTCCTCCCTCCCTTCCCCACCCCCTGACAAACACTAATCTACTCCCTATCTCTATGGATTTGCTGACTTGGGACATTTCTTATAAACGGAATCCTACAATATGAAAATACCTAGCATGATGTTGTCAAGGTTCATCCATGTTATAAGTGTGTGTCAGAACTTCATTCCTCTTTATAGCTAAATGATATTCCATTGCATGGAGAGACCACCTTTGGTTATCCATTCTTCCGTTGGTGGACAGTTGGGTTGTTCCCACCCTTTGGCTATTGTGAATAATGCTGCAATGAACATGCTCATTCATGGACTTGTCTGAGTCCCTGTCGCAATTCTTTGGATCACTCAAGTTTTGTAGGCTCTCAATGCACCTTCCAGGAGTTTTCTATTTCCCTTCACAAGCTGTACGTTTCATTGTCCTACTGTCTGGCAGACCCAGTCCAAGGACACTGGAAAGCTAGTTTTGCCATCGATCTCAAAGTGCAAGGGTCACAGGGGTGAATTTTTTCTTTATGAGCATCTGGACCAATGAGGGTAATTGACTACAAATACCAGAGGAAACTCTAGCTAATTTAAGCAGAAATATACTACAAGGAGATGATCCTGTAGTTCACAGAATTCACAAATGTCTGGACAATCGGCCTGGAGAATGTGCAGGAAGCAGGGGGCCATGGGACACCCCAGCCCCACCCTAGGAAGAGCCCAGTCAGTAGGCGACCCTAGGCCTTCAGACATGGGGCTGAGGCCACAGGTATCACTCATTGGGATCTGCGCTGTGTTAACACAGCTCCCTGACAACACCTTGATTTCAGACACCTGGTCTCAGAACCGTGAGAGAATGTTTCTGTTATTTTAAACCACCAACATTGTGGTGATTTGTTACAACAGTCCTAAGAAACTTACACACACACACACACACTCACACAGGCCAATCTCATGCCCAGGGGTAGTGCTCTCCACCTCAGGCTGAATCACAACCCATTGAAACGCCCACTTGAAGACTGGAGAACAACTTCTGCCTGTGGTCCTGCAGGGGCTGGGCCAGGTATCTTCACATAGACACACCTCCTGTACCTTTTCTGTGCAGACCACCCCTGCCTCCTTGTCTACTGGACAACAGGACGCCTTCTTGACTCAGCTGAAGTGGTGCTGCTCAAATCACCAATTTCAACAGACCAGTGTTGTTTTTCTAATTCATGCAGGTTCCCTCTGGAGGCTCTGGGGAGGATCCATTTTCTCACGTTTTCCAACCTCTAGAGGTCACTGCATCCCTTAGCTCCTGGGTTCTTCCTTCAACTTCAAGGCCGGCAGTGTCCAGCAGAGTCCTCCTCACATCACATCACTCTGACTCTGCCTCCGTCCTCACGTCTTCTCTCCTCTGACCTTCCTGCCTCCCTCTTCCACTTGTAAGAAATATGATTACTCCGGGCCCACCTGGACAATCGAGGATGTCTCCCATCTCAAGGTGAGCTGACCAGCCCCTTAATCCATGAGCACTTTCATGTCTCTTTGCCTTGAAACCTAACATATTCAGAGGTTCTGGCCCTTGACTGGATGGGAAGGGCATTGCATGTAGTGTTGTTAGAGAATCAGTGAGGATCCGTCTCTCTGACATGAACAATTCCAAGGGCCTCTGGGTGGGGCAGTGAACACAGAATGCAAATATACCTTCCTGCCTACAGCAGCCATGGATGGAGTCATTGGTGTGTGAGGAGCCATGAAAGGGGAACACAACAGGGTGGCTGACCCTCCTCAGAAGCAGCTGGAAGAAGTCTCAAAAAAGAGAGCCCTGAGCTTTGTGGTTCCCATATGCGTGATGCACCCCAGCAGGGGTGCAGCATGGTTGGGGCTAGAGGGTTCACAGAAGGTTATGGGGCCTGGTAAAGTTGGATTCACCCACCCCTTGGAGCAAGAACTTGGTAGCAGTGGGAATGTTCTGGAGCCTTCCCCCTGCCATGCACTGGCACACACACATACACATGCACTCACACACAGACACATATGCAGCACAATATGCACACACAGAGACACATACACAACTCTGCATATGCACACACTCAAAAAACACACATGCACACATGCGTCTACGCACATACACATGGATATGTGTGGGCACAAAAGACATATATGCACGTGTACACATGCTGCATACAAATAGAAAGAAACATATGCACAGAGAGACATGTGTACACAGGCATACCCACATGCACACAAACACACAAATGCACCCACACATGCACAGGAGCAAGATGATGCCATTTGCATTTGGTAGAAAGTTCTGGGAGCAGAATGGAGTAGGAACGAGGGGCAGGGAAAGCAGAGACCACTCAGGGTGTGTCAGTCAGTGCAGTCACCCCAGTACTCACAAGTCTGGAACGGGGGAAGAGCAGCAGTAATAGAGGGAGGAGGTGGATTAGGGGCGTGTGTGGGGCCAGCAGACCTGGTGGTATGGGTAGCAGACATGAAGGTCAATGTGGTCTCCCAGGGTCACTGAGGGCACTGATGGGAGTACAGAACACAGGAGCCAGGGTACATTTGAGGGAAAGGAGATCAATTCAGCCTGCAAGGGGTGAGGGGGCTGCAATGGGAGCCATGGGCATCCTGGTGGGGGCATTTAGAGCAGGCTGGACACTTTGCTTGTAGTTCAAGAGGTCTGGTAGGAAAGGGCGGGGTGGCGACATCAGCTCCAAGGCTGGAGCTGGAGCCTGGACTAGGACCAGCTCTCTCAGGGGAGCTTGGAGTGACCAGGGCTGGTCCAGGATCCCTGGGACTAGGGCAGCAAAGACCATGGGAGTAGGGGGTACATACGAGGAAGCCATTGCTTTATCTTGCTAGCTCTTAATGCAGAGGTGTACTGCTTCCCATTCTGATAACATTCTCCCTTCCAGATAAGCTTTCTCAGAAGAAATCAAACCCAAGAGTAATGATGGCTAATTATGCAAAATTAAGAACATAAATTCACAGGATCCCCCCCAAAAATGATTTAATCACCACCTACAAGTCAAAATGAGGGGCCTTTATGAAGATGAGGGAGGAGCAGGATCCTGTCTCCAGGTCAGCCCAGGGCCAGACAGGTGAGCAGGGAGGAGGTGTAGGGTCCCCCACCCAGCCCTGCAGCTGTCCCTTGTGACTGCTGGACTGAGTCTGCTCTTCGTGCTGTGAGCTGAGGGACCCAGTTTATTCCTACCCACACTGTGGAGGTCATTTGAGAGTCTCTGGGAGGGCTGGGCAGTGGGCACGTGTGTGTCCCAGGTCAGCCACCTGCACTGGTTTAGGGTCTCAGTCTTGTTGTTCAGAACCCCAGGTGGACTTGGGCCAGAATTTGCTCTCTTGTGTCTTTGATGGTGTCTCCCAGGCAGAGCGGGACATCTTCCTGCCCAGCAGGGGAGAGGGGAACTCAGTGAGGCCTTGGACAGATTTCCATCCACAATGGGTCCCTGCTAACCCCTTACTCCTGGTGAAGTTATAGGCAAGTCAGGTAGCTTTTCCAAGACATAGTTTCCTCAGAGGCTAAAGTCATGTTTTGGAAGAAACTTTACATATTATAAGCCCATCTATAAATGTGAGGACTGTTGTCCCTGTTATGTGTTTATATTTTGCAAGACTACTGCGCTGGGGTTGCCATTAAAAATCAAACACATTGTTACAAAACGTGTTGTCAACTTCAAAAATCCATGGTGCTGTTGGAACAATATTTGAGGTCTGCAAATATCTAAGTGCCACCCAGTCCCTAGTCACTACCCTCCCACAGGGACCGTCACAGCCTCACCTCTTTGTGAGCCCTCTGTGCCTCTTGTTGGTACTTATGTGACCTGGACATCCCTGACACTCAGGCCTGGGCTCCAGGCATCCCCAACTGTACAGTACAAGGTTTCTGCCCCCTGTCTGCCCATTTGCCTCCCTATGCCCACTGTCCCTCTCTCGGAGCTGGTCAACATGCCGGCCTCAGTCTTGTCCACCCGGGCCTGAGGACCCAAGTTCCCCTCTCTTTGCCTTTTCCTTCTTAAATGCCCATGTCTAGGTCCTCCCTCTCCCCTACCCCTGAAAAGACTGGTCTCATTCAGTTCTGAGAGTTGTCCTTAGCCTCTCAAGGAAAGTGATTCCCAGCAGACCCAGGAGTGAGGTGGGAGCTGGTGCTGGGAAACCAGATCCTGGTGGTTGGTCACACCCAAAACCTGGGGAATATCATGCAATGTGTGCTCATCATCAGAATGAAACTGTACTTGATTTCAGGGGAAACGGTTTGGCAATAGTAATGGTTAGAGGACCTGAGGCCTTCAACGGTGTCAGGACAAAGGAAGGTCTGGACACATAATCATTATAATTTTCATCCCATGTTCCTCAATTAAATGAATGGTCGGATGGATGCTGGATGGATGGATGATGAATGGTTGGATGACAGGGTAGTTGATGCAAGGATAGTGAGTGGATGGGTGAATGGATGGATGGAGGGGTGGGTGGATGTGTGGTTTACCGTTGGATGGATGAATGAGGGATAGATGAATGGATGAATGAATGGTGGATGGATGGATCATGGGTGGATGCATGATGGATGGATGGATAGATGGATCGATGGATACCTATGAGGCCAGGATTACTAAAGCACACATGGACACCTCTAAGGTAATGGGGTCTAGATCCACTTGACCATCACTGTGAGCTCCATGCACATTTGCTCCATCCTCTCCTCTTGCTTGCTCACACCTTCCTTGATCTGGATTGGGGGCATGTTCAGTTCTGAGAGGGATCCAATTTCTTTTGGAGTTCTCCTCTCAAAGGGCCCATTAACTGCCCCTCCTCTTCAGGATCTTAGGGCCATGGCAGCTCCTATGGAAATCTTACAGGACGTTTCCTATTAGTGTCAGCTTCCTATGCTGATCAGATGGGAGGGTGAACCCAAGTGTGGGGACACATGGCTGTTTGTCTCCCACAGCTCCCTCAACCATTTGATCTCTCTTTCTCTATTTCATCCAACTTCACAGTCCATATTCCTTGAGCTATGCACATCTGCTCCGATATTAGTCATTTTAGAGACATCTGGGCTCAGTTCTATCAGCTTTTTGCATTTTTCTCCCTAAAGCTCTTATTACAGACATCCTTTTATTCCAGCTTTGAGGAAAATGGTATAGAAAGCCCTGGGCTAGAGCAGTAACCTCGAGGAAAAGTGGTATCAGCCCTGCTGCCCTTCAGCTTCACAATGAACTTCAAGGTCATTTGGTTTTCAAGATGCTCATCATGTGGGTGTTCTTCCCTCCCCTCCTACTTCCAAGCTCCCCAATCCTGAGCCTGGGGTCCTGGAAACAGACCTCACCCCCCACCTGTGCTCTGGAGCCAGGCCGCAGCCTGCCAAGTTGATCCAACATCCTCTACATTATTAATGTGCTGGTTTTTCTAGCAGACTCAACACAATAAAGATGGTGGTGATGGTAACGAACGTAACCATGAGTCACCATTGTGTACTGAGAACTAATTCTGGGGTGGTTCTCTGAAAAATGCTTTACCCACCTTACCTCATTCACATCTTGCAAAAGCCCTGTGCTGCGGGTGCTTGAGGAAGGGGAGTCTTTGTACTTCTCATGTGAGCTAGAAATTCGATAGATTGATAGGTATTGGTGATCTCTGAGCCTGGAATATAAGCTTCGGACTGGCTTCTGTTGAGACAAGGAACAGAGGTCTCTTGTCTACAGGACAGGTGGGCAAATGGGCAAGGGGAAGACAGTACCACTGTCATCCTGCTATAGCCGGTGCGGCCCAGGTAGGCTCACCTGTCGGCTCAGCACTGTAAGTGGGATGGGCGGGGGCGATGGGCGGGATATTCCCCACAGTAGGCTGACAGCCTCTTCAGGATCCTGTTGGGCGCTGTCAGCAAGATGAGCTTTATAAGTCCTTAGAATAGGCTTGAGGGGGCAATTCTGAAATCTGTTAATGAGAGGCCAAAATTCCCATCCTTCAGGGACAAGAGGAATTAGTCAGGAGGTTGAATGTTCCGTAGATCATTCTCTCCGCCCACCACACTTGCTGGGTGTTGTTTTATAACATCCTGGTCTCTGGAGACACAAAGAGAAATCAGATGGAGTCTTCAGCCCAACCTTCACCGTCTCCTTGAGCAGCAGATGGACAAGCTTGTCCCAAGAGGAATGACAGTCCTGCCACCTGCAGCCCGCAGCCTCATCATGCTTGAGATGCGAGGATTTCACCAAGGAGTGTGTTCCTGGCTGAGATTGGGGGAGGAGGAGTTTGCAAGATTCATTGGACAATCTCCTGACCGTTCATTCTATGTGGCCACATTGGTATTTCCTGGGGACATTGGTGGGGGAGGTCATGGGGGTCCGTGAGCTCAGAAGATCATGGTAGTGGAGGCTGATGAGAGGTGATGGAAGGGGCTACAGGATTGACCCTATCCTTTAATTTTGTTTGAGTAAAGATGGTTCAGAACCCCAGGCCAGGCAGGGGCTGGGCCGAATGGATAGGCTAGTGGCGCTTCCCTGGGTTGGGGGAGGCGGGATGGGCGTTGAGTGAAGAATGAGGAGGGTGCCTTTTGGTTTCAACAGTCGGGGCTCACCCCCTGGAGACCTTGGGATGCTTCCATCACCAGAACAGGGCTCCAAGGTGGCTTCTGTTGTCCAGGAAGCCCAGTGGATTGAAAGTACTTAAAGTGCCCTTTGTGGAATCATCACCTCGAAATTCAAAACCTGTAAGTGGCCACTGGCTCAGCTGCATGGAGGGCCTGGGCTTCCAGGGGGCAGCATTTCTGCAGGAATGTGCCAGGTGACCACCTAGACTGTGAATTTGGATGAGGACTCATGTGATAGAGCCCCCCTCGCCTGTCCCTTGAAAACCTCAGATCATCACCTCGGGAGACAGTTTTCCCTCTACTGCTCAGAGCCATCAGTTATTCCGGCTGGTCCCCACACGCAGCTCGTGTTCTTTCCACACCATATCCACGAACCGACTTTCTCCAGTTTCCCAGAGCCCAGACACACTCTGCTGGGCACCCCTCCACCTGTGAGCCTTTCTCACTGAAACTGGCCCCATCCCCAGGGACAGGACACCTGTGCTTCCTCTACCTCACAGAGTCATCACCCTCAGGGGACATGACACCATGCTGATACAGTTCCATCATCTTCTCTTATTCCATCCAGAGACCCAGTAAAGAAGTTTGGGGTTCAGGTCAGCTGCTCCTAAGCTCCCTGCAACATATGGGAATACTTGTCCAAACAAGCCTCAGGAAGCCTTGGCTGATGACAGTGATCTGAGGCCAGCAGAGAGACCTGGGGTGGACAGCATCCCTGCCAGCCACCGGACACGTCTACTCTGTACTGCTGGGGATCTGAGCTTGCATCCCTCCTGACCTCGCAGCTCCCTGCACTGGGGCCTCCCCCACTCTGTTCTCCCGCCTTCAGGCATTAAGACCCTCCCCAACTGCATGAACCCCAACAAGTCCAAATGGCCCTAACCCATGTTGCTTCCAGGGTGGAGACCCATCATCAACACCTAGTTCATCCTGGAGAGGGACCATGGCATTGCTTACTTCCAAGACAAGATGAATAACCAGGACATGCAGATGATGAAGCTCTTCAGTGGGGGTCTCCACAGGGCAGGAGGGGCCTTAAAAGCAGTGGTGTGGCCACACAGAGTGGGATACCTACCTGGGCCAGCACATCTAGCAGCTGCACTGAGCCTATGGGCCAAACTGCACCCTGTGCACTGATGGGGGAGTGTGTGTGTGTGTTCACCTGTGTGTGCACTTCAAGGTGTGGGTGTAAGGCCGCACTGTCTGTCTCTCCACCACCACTCTGAATCGACCCCTTTTGTCACCCTGCATCCACCCAGATGATCTTTCTGACATCCTGGACCCTCAGGCCCTGTCCTCCGCCCACCTTCACTCAACTCCCACCACCCACTGCCTTGGCATCACTCTGAGCATTTAACCATCTCCACCATGACCGACACCCCCATTTATGGCCAGCCCATTCTAGCTAGTACCCACCAGTGTCTCTCCAGCCCACCCACTGGAGGTTCCCTCCCCTGATGAGTCCTCAGCCCACTGGGTCTCCGTCTGCCAACCTTGTTCCACGTTCGCTTTCCTTCCCCTACGTCACGTCCTTCCTTCCTCTGCACACACTGAGCTCCAGGACAGCCCCACGCTCCTGTCCTGCAGCTCTGTCCTGTTCCTTCCATGGTCCTGGCCAGGTGAAATCCACCCTGGGACCCAGCTCTGCACCTTCTCTGCACCTGCCCCAGCTGTGAGAGGGGCAGAGGCTGGTGCAGAGCCAGGGCTGGTCCCACCGTCACATCATGACGGCAGACCACAAGGTCCCACGGTGCTGCCCACACCCCTCCCAGTGTCCCTGGGTCACCTCACTCCTCCCCGCTCTAGGTGCATTTCACATGTCCCTTCTCTCCTCACCATCCACCCCTGCTTCCCTGTGCAGGACAAACCTTTACCGCTAACAAGGCTCAGTGCATGGATTGTGGACACTGCAGTGTGCACGGTTCGGTGGAGCAGGTTGTGGGCATGGTGTGCACACATGTTGCCAGCTGGGAGAGGGCTGAGGTGCAGCTTCTGAGACTCAGACTCCCCCAGGGAGATGCCAGGCCCAGGCGGCAGGGAGGGGAAGACACCCTGGAAGGGACAAGGGCCACACCAAGAGACTGTCCCCTCTCCAAGATGAACATCTCAGAGGGCTTCAGGTTCTAATGGGCCAAGCTGGAAAGATGGGACTCCACTCAGGAGTGGAGGCTGGGGGCTGATTCAGGTGAGGGGGAAGAGAGTGTAAGGTCACTGGCTCCTGGAGGCCGGGCACTGACAGCCTGAACCCCCTCCTCTTGGTGTGGACCCCCTGCAAGACGTCAAATGCAGGGATGTCCCTCATGGAGGGGCTGTAGCAGGGTGGACAGAGCAACCCCTGAGCCCAGGGAGTTCCACACCATCCCATCCACAGAGGGCAAGTCTCTGCTCTCCCGGGCCAAGGGACCCCCTTTCATGTGGTGTCTTCAGATAAGGGGACCACCCCTGGGCCCTCAGCCACCCAGGTGGCTCCTTGTTTCAGGTGGCTCCTGTCCCCAATAGAAAAAAGTACAATGAAGAGTATAGACAAGACCCATAATCCCACCACTATATCCACCTCCCCTAACTCCCAGGTCTGTTTCCTTGGGTTTGAGTGTGGATCAAACTGGGAAATTTGATTTTGGCTTTTCATGGCATTTCCATCACCCTTCCGACTCTCCAATGTCCACGCTGGAAGGACTAACCAGCTAGAGATCACCCGATTAGTTAACCTCCTGTATTTATAGAGGGGCAGGAACCGAGATGGGGAAGGAAGGAGGAGCCCCAGGCCTTTGGCCCTTCCTCCTGCACCTCAGCATCAGCTCTGCTCTGTCCCCTCACCCTCACCTGGAGCATGTGTCTTGACTGGATCCCCATCCTGCACCACCCTCCACCACAGGCCATCGTTCACCAGCTCCCCAGTCCAAAGAGTTAAGGGTGGCAAGAACAACTACAAGAGCCATTAGTTATGGAGTTCTTGCCCTGTGCCAGCAAGGAGTTAATTATCTCACCGAGTAAGAGAGAGGTTCCAAAAGTCACCCATTTTACAAATGAAGAAACTGAAGCCCAGAGAGTTAATCTCATGGCCAGGGTCTCTGAGGTAGGAAGAGGTTACATCCAGGATATGAATGTAGACCCATAAGTCTGGAGTCTCGCACTAACACGTGTGCTTTGGGACTAATCAGTAAAAAAGTTTATAATCATGAGACTGGATTTGCAAGTTGGAGCATAGCATACATACCAGCAAGTACAGAAATCATACTTGCATTGATCCGTGAATTATCCAAAGGGAACAAAACCGCTAACCAGTACCCACAAAAAATAGAACATGACTAGCCCTCCAACAGCCCTCTTATGCGCCCCTCCCAGGTCACTTCCCTCTCTCTCCCAAGGGGAACCAATATTCTAACTTCTGAATTTGTTTTTCTTGTCTTTGAACTTTATTTAAATGGAGTCATACAGAGTGTCTTCTTTGGTGTCTGGCTTCTTTCATTTTGCTTGTAAGATTCATCAATATTCTTGAATGTGGCTGTAGTTAATTTTTATTTCTGTATAGTATTCCACTATAAAACATATAACCCATTTTATTTATCCATTCCACTGCTGATGCAGAATGGGTTGTCTACAATTTGATGATATGCCAAAAAATGCTGCTCTGGACATCTTGTACATCTTTTGGTGAACATATGAACATATCTGTGTTGGGTATATACCTAAGCGTGGAATTGTTGGGTCATGGAGTATGTGTACGTCCACCTTTAGGAGATACTATCAAAGAGTATCAAAGCGGATTAAACAGTTTGCACTCCCAGCTGTGTATAAAAGTTCCAGTTTCTCCGCATCTCCACCAACCCTTGGTGCCGTCAGAGGTTTGATTTTAACCGTGGTGGTGTATGTGTAGTGGTAGCTCATTGTGGTTTTAATTTGCATTTTCCTCCTGAGTAATTACGTGGAGCCCTTTTCCATTTCATTGTTCCCATTTGGTTATCTTTTTTTTGAAGTGCCTAGTGAAATCTCCCCTTTTATTCTCGTGGATTGTCTGTAATATTTTTATAAATTTATGCCAGTTAGTCAAATATCCTATATGAGAGTCTTGTGTCAGATAAATACATGGCAAGTGTTTATCCCCTTTGTGCCTGCCCTTTTTCCTCTCTTAAAAGTTTCTTTTCACTGACAGTTCTCATTTTCAATAATTTCCTGTTTATCTTTTTGTTCCTTATGTTTACTGTTCTTTGTGTTCTGCGAAATCTTTGGCTGCCCCAAGATCTTGAAACTGTTTTTCTAAGGTACTTACTAGAGAAGTTGTTGTAGAAACCCCCGTTTAGATTTAAAATCCACCTGGAATTGATTTTTGTTGGTACAGCCGGTATGGAAAACAGTGTTTTCTCAAAGATTAAAGATCAGAGTTTTCTCAAAAGATTACAAATGGAACTCTCATATGATGCAGCAATCCCACTACGGGGTATAGTTCCAAAGGAAATGAAATCAGTATCTTCAAGTGATATCTGCCCTCCCATATTCACTGCAGCACTTGTCACAATGTTACCGAACCAAAATGAGTTCCCTATTTGGTGAGTTGAAATCAAAGCCTTTACTAGAAGTTGTTCTCACACAAAGTACAATTCATTTGCCGCAAATAAGGGGACCATAGGGAATCACTTCCAAAGCTGTGGCCCTCTCAGCAAGGGAAAACAAGTGCCTTTTATTTTTGGTAGGGAATAAATATTCAAAAGGAAAGTTTCGTCCTCACGTATAGAGGTGGGTATAAGCCAGCCCAGGCGTAGTTTGAAAACGTGCTTTCCCCTACCTTTCATGTTATGCTAATAAGGCTTAAGCTCCTCCTGGGGTGGAGATCTTAACATTAAAATGAAGCAAAAGTAACTTTGGAGACTTCTTGGCCCATCTGTGCAGGCGTTGCTTTTGCAGTGCAGTTTGGACTGGTTCAGGGTGGTTGGTGATTGCGTCTCTTAACGTAACAGAGAAACAACTTTGAGAAAGAGTTAAGGGCCCGGCCTGGTGGCGTAGTGGTTGGGTTTGGGCGCACCGCTTCAACAGCCTGTGGTTCGCAGGTTCGGATCCCTGGTGCCGACCTATGCACCGCTCATCAAGCCATGCCATGACAGGCGTCCCGCATATCAAATGGAGGAAGATGGGCACAGATGTTAGCTCAAGGCAAATCTTCCTCAGCATAAAGAGGAAGATTGGCAACAGATGCTAGGTCAGGGCTAAATTTCCTCACCAAAACAACAAAAAAGAAACAGTTAAGTGCTTTCAAAATTGCCTTTGAATTACTCGGGGCAGTTAGTTGGTGACAACAATAGCCAAGATATGGACACAACTTAAGTGTCTGTTGATGGATGATTGGATTAAGAAACATTACATGTATCTACAATTAAATATTATCCAGCTTTCAATATGAGAGAAATCCTGCCTTTTCTGACAACACAGTTGAACCTGGAGGACATTATGCTAAGCATAATAAGCCAGACACTGAAAGACAATCACTGCATGATCTCATTTACAAGTGGAATCTAAAAACGTCAAACTCGTGGAAACAGAGAGTGGAATGTGCCTACAAGGGATGGAGGTTGGTGGGTGCGAGGGGAATGAGAGATGTTGGTCAAAGGGTACAAACTTTCAGTTATAACATGAGGATGTTTTCAAGATCTAATATAGAACGAGGTGACCAGAGTTAATAATAATGCATTGTATACACAAGAGAATTGATCTTAAGAGTTCTTAGCATTAAAAGAAGGGGGAGTTATTACAGGAGGTGACGGAACTCTTCATTAGCTTGATTGTGGTATTCATTTCACAATGTGCACATACATGAAATCATCACATTGTACACCTTCAATATATACAACTTTTCTTTGTTAATCGTACCTCAATACAGCTGGAAAAATATTTGTGCTGACTTCAGAAAATGCTTACAAATTAATGTGAATGAGGAAAACAAGAAGTGAAAGCACAAATGCAGCAGGGCCTGGGAGAAAATTTGCCAAATGTTACCCGTGGGTGATACTGGCCTAGAGCAAGTTGACTCGAGGGAAGCCGTGTTGTAACTTAGAGTAACGTCTGACTAGCTCACTCAAGCTCTGTGTGTTTTACCTTGCACTTAGCCTAGCAGATAAACAGCTCTCGGAAATAATCCTGGCTGACACACGTACATCCCAAGAGTGATCGATGATTACTTTATTCTTTTGAGTTTCTTAGGAACATGACGACCTCCTCAGGAAGATCGTCTATGCCGGCATCCATCATCGATGACAACTGAAAGACCTGGTGTGATGTCTCCAGTCTCCGATGCCAGATGGTCAATGTTCCTGAGCCCCCTTCACAGCCCACTAGTCCCTACAGAACTGCCTCAGATTATGTGCTTGTTTAAGATGGTCTCTGGGACATGAGTCCATCATCTTCCGATTTTGCTAGCTAATCGAGTAAATCCCTTTCCTCACCACCGACTCATCTTGTGATTGATTGGCTTCAAGGTTGCAGCAAGCAGAAGGAGCCTTTGCTCGGTTACACGGGCAGGGATTAGCAGCGATTATTAATTTCTTCTTTACACCTTTCTCAATTTCTCACATTTTTTAAAAGCACATTCACTTCACCAGGAGAAAACCAGCAGCAATTGTGAGTCACAACAAAAGGTGGAGAGATGAGATTGTGCACCCCTATCCCTCCTGGCCCCAGGAGGGCTGGAGGGAGAACAGTGGGCAGTGCAGGCAGCCCTGACCCTGCTTGGCCCAGTTTCTCCTTCCCCAGAGCCTTTCAGGTGTCCACCAGGCCCCACCAGTGTGGCTGCAGAGCTCCTGCTGCAGGTGGCCCCCATCAGGGTGAAGCCCAGCTGAGTGGTGGCCTCTGACTGACCAGCAGGACCTAGTTTGTGATCTTGGTCACAGGTGGGCAGGACCGAGGAGGGTTGGTAGCTCAGTTGGAGAGTGGTGGTGGGATGCTGGACAGGGGCTGGGGCAAAGAAGAGCAGGGGCCTGGGAGGGAGTCCCAGCAAATGAACCAAGGGTTGACAAGGGGCAGGGCTATGTCTGAGAGATGCTAAGGAGCACAGTGGGGTCAGTGGGGCTCAAGGAAGCTTCCCAGGGCTGCCCTTGACAAGAGTCTCCCTCAAGGTCACACAAGGCCCCTGACCCTGTGGCCTTCAACCCAGCTCCAAGGCCAAGGGGATCCTTCCTTACAGAAGGTGAAAGGACCAGAGCACTCTGGGGCTCTAAGTGTTTCAAAGTCTTTGTTAATATGCTCCAAGTGCAGAGTGCCCATGCCTTCAGGGACCAGCCACCTGTGCTGATTAGGAGCACCTTCTTTATCCCCAGTGACTAAGCGAGGTCAGAGCTAGAATGTCCTTCCCCAGTTTTCCCAGGGGTTCTTGCCTGGGCACCCTGGGTGTGGGTTGGGGGTGGCGACAATTCTTCAGTCTGTGGCATGTTCTGCCTCCTTAAATGACAGTGGTCTCCCCCGTTCGCTGGCACAGCCCAAAGAGCCTCCACACATTTCCCAAAACCCGGGAGACACGGTGCCGCCCAGGGCAGTGTGAGAACCCGGCAAGCTCAGCAGGTAGAAACTCCAGGAACACTTTTCCTGACCGTCAGTTCCACACCAGGTGTACTTGCTAGCTGAAGGAGGGCATTGGTGACACTTTTTGCACCTCCAATTCCCCATATGACATGGGGACAATGCTGCTCCCAGGGTGGGGATTCTGTGCCGTTGAATGAGATCAGTGCATGTGGAGCAGGCAGTGCAGCGGTAGTTGTCAAGGTGAGTAGAATCAACGCAGGGAGGGCAGATATGGAGACACGACTGCACCTGCTCCTCCAACACTCCTAAGGATAAAATGTGGTAAAATTCATGCCTTCCCACTCATCTAAAATACCAGCGCCCACCTTGAGCCCCTATCCTGTCCTCCCCACAGCCCTGTGAACTCTACTCTGGGCCATTCATGGGACCAGGGAGTTCTGGGACTCAGGGCCAAGGTTTTCCCGGAGATTTCTCATCTGGGTGGTGGTTAGGGAGGTCCCCAGTCCCTTCTGCTCTGTGCTTGGTGCAGGACACCTGGGGCAGCCCTGAGCTGGACCATCAGTGATCTGAGGCTGTTCTCCTTCACTCTGCTGGGCTGACAAGGGGACTTGCATCTGGCAAGCTCAGCCATCTGCGCAGGGGTGGAAATCCCAACTCAGCAAAATGCCAGGGCTGCCAGTGCCATTCTCTGCTTCATGCCTCAGCTCTCCTGGGCACCGCCATCTTGCATGACCTTTGCCCTCACTCCCCAGTGGAAGAGCCCATGGCCACGTTTCCTACTGGCTGAAGGCAAAGGCAGTGAGGGCAGCCAATGGCTCAGGGAGGCCTGAGGAGTGTGTCCTGTTGGTGTTGAGCATCTCTGGGCCCTGGCTGGACAGACACGTGCACGGGACGACAATGGTGTTCCTGGGCCAGGCTGCCGAGAGGTGGGGTGGGTCAGTGACTGGAGCCCCCACCTGGGCTCCCGGGTGTGTCTTTGCCTCTGTGCTTCTCCCTGGTGAGGAAAGCTCAGACCCTCTGCAAAACACTCACGCCTCGCCCATCCCTACACCATCCCTGTACATTCCAGAGTGGTGAGAGCTCAAGGAGGAGAGAGTGAGGGATGAGGGAGCCCTGACCACCCCTTGTCCCTCACCCCCAATTAGAAAAATGTGCTCTGGCTCAACCGTCAGCATGGCCTCCCCTGGTTCCCAAGAAACCCCTTTCTCCCTCAGCCCCCAAAGCTAATCCATTAGAGACGTGCAGTGCCACCTCTGCACCTCCTTACTCCACGGGGGTCTCCAAAGCCGCCAAGCAGGTGTTGCCCATGCCACTGCCCTCAGCCCAGGGCACACATCTGAGCTGGAGAGGCATGTAGAACTCTCCTCCCCAAGATTCAGGGGGTCCAGAGCCCCTCAAGAACCAGCATTCTCCCCCTCCCACCAACTCCAGGGCACAGGCCCCTTGAGGAGAAGGAGGGAGCCTGGTGACCCAGAGCTGCCCACTGTGGTCTCCCACACCAGGCAACACTGCCTCGGGGACCAGTGTAGTGTCCAGAAGAAGACGACTGGTCTTGTGGGGCTTGTCCCCTCTGAGAGGACAGAGGAGGCCATGGAGGTCAGGAGAGAAGGCTCTGGGGAGATAGGAAGGGCCAGGCTCCCACCCCAAGCCAGGGCACCATTTGCCTGATAATCAAAGATGAACCGGCTCACCCACCTGGCAGCATTTCCCTGGAAGAACTTTAGGAGTCCCACGACCACCCTGGGCCGCCTATCTGAGCCTCTGGATCTGGAGGTGGGGACAACTAGGGCCCTTGCCAGCCCCAGCAAAGAGAGGAGCCTTGCGGAGCACCCACATGAGAGCAGAGCACTCCAGCCCTGTGACTGAGGAATTTCTGATGCCACTCTCTGAGTGGACACTGGGCAGGGGTAGGAAGAAAATACCCCCAATATATCTGTGCCTACTCTATGCCAGGGCAGGGAGCAGCCAGTCACTGCTGTCACCTACATGGAGAAATGAAGTAGGTGTGGCTTCGTGAGTGGAACCTGGGGGAGGATGATGGAGTCTCCCAGCAATGGAAAGACATGAGCTTTGGCCTTTCAGGTTCCTGGATACTGTGCTGAGGGAGGGGCAGCAGCCCTCCATTCACAGAGGCCTCCTGGGAGGGGAGAAACCAGGGTGGTGGACCATGGTCAGCCCAGCAGAGGGCAGGCATGGGAAGAGTGGCGGGGCTGTCCTGAGGGGAGTGGAGCCCCGCTGAAGGAGAGACTTCTTCCTACCTCTCAGAGCTCATCTGGTTCTTTTCTTTCTTTCATTTTCAAATTAGAGGCAGCAAAAGGACAAGCTTAACTGTCTCTCATTCCTTTTCCATACCTTCAGCTTTGATGTCCACCCCTCTTATGACGCCTGCTCTCTTGGGAAGGTAAAGGCAGGAGCTGGTGGCTGAGGCAGCCTCTGGCCTTGAGGCAGGCGGCACCAGGAGTGGCTGGAGTGGAGGTAGGAGCCTGCGGCCCGGCCCCTGGCGTCTGTGGGCAGCCTGGTGATGAGGGAGTTTGTGGCTCTTGCTTCAAGAAGGTGGGAGGCTGAGAAAGCCAGGAGTGCAGGTGGCCCCTGCCCTCGGGTCAGGACAGTGTTCTGTGGACAGCCACACGTGTGTTAACACACACATGTTAGGTGTGAACATGTGCCGTGTCATCCACATTAGTGTGTGTGTGAGCACACGTGTGCAGAGCCCAAATCCTAGCTGAGGGACTGACTCATCCCGTATTTTGAGGCCTCGGTAGCATTCTTACCAGGGGGCCACATGTGGAGTTGATGGTGGTGTGGCAGGCCTTGCATGCAGGACTGCCTCAGCCCACTTGACTGTGTAAATCTGCTCTGTGGAGGGGCCAGAGGTGTCCCCAGCAGGGGCTCTGCTGTGCAGCGCGAGGCCTGGCAGTCCATGCAGCCCAAAGGGGCAAGACCTGCTGAGCCGGCTCTTCAGAAGCATCCAGTCCTGAGGATACTGTTCACAGGGAGAGGTTTTGGGTGCTGGTGCCCCCTCGCCTACTGGGGCTCATCCCTGAAGAGGGTCCAGCAAGTTGGAGAAGGGGTGGGAAGGGGGTTTGAAAAATAGGCCAAATTCATGTCCCAAGTCACAGGCCAAGCCCAGTGAGTGTCCCTGTCCCCTGCCTCAGTTTAGCTATTCAGGAAATGGTCCAGGGAAGAACTGAGCAGGGTTGGCTCCAAAACTGGGGTCAGACGGTAACAAACAAAAGATCCTGCTCTATGCCAAGATCATTTCTGTTACCCTGAGATGGGGTGAGGGGATGTTGGGGGTATACTGGGATTCTGCGGAGACTTACCCTGCCCAGGACCTCATCTAGCCCTCACCTGGCCTTCCCTAGGTCTCCAGCAGTAGCAGTGGCACTTACATCTGTCCCAAGGTCTGGAGAGGGGAGAACTGGGCAACCTTACACCCTGGTGGGGAACCTCACGCTTTCTTTCTTTCTTCAAGAAACATGAAACCCTCAAGATTCATGTACTATGTGATGGAGAGAAAAAATACCAACTGTTTCTCCAAAAAGACAATGTATTTTGTACTTTGTAAAGTATTAATTAAAATGGAGAAAAATATCATGTCGACTGAGGGCGTCTGATTTTGTGCTGCTCCAGGGCCACATCTCATCTCTTTCCTTCTCCATTCCATGGTCAAGGAACATGGCCAGGGGCTTGGAGGAAGGCAGAACAACCTTCCCATCCACACCCAGCATCTGAGAGAGGGCACATCCCCAGAGCGAGAGGGGCTGTATTAGTTACCTGAGGCAGGGTAACGAGTTGCCCCAAATGCAATGGATTAAATTGATTGTTTACGTGTCACCGTTTCTGTGGGTTAGGAATTCAGGAGCAGTTTGAGCAGCTGGCTCAGGGTCCCTCAGGATGCTGCGATCATCTGAAGTCCTGGCTGGGACTGCAGGATCTACTTCCCAGGTGGTTTATTCACAGGGCTGGCAAGTTGGGCTCAGCTGTTGGCAGGGAGCCTGTTCCTCTCCACGTGGGTCTCCCCATGGGGCTGCTTGAGTGTCCTCACAATACGGTGCCCGGATTCCCACAGGGCAAGGGATTCAAGGGCCAGTACAAGAGCCAAAATGGTTTTTTGGCCCCGAACCTCAGAATTCACACCCCTCTGCCTCCACCATACTCTGTCGCCATACAGCCCTGCTCTGATTTGACACAGGAGGAGAACACACAAGGTTGTGAAACCAAGAGGCCAAGGTCACTGCTGCCATCTTGGAGACTGTCTACTGTGCCCACCATTCCTCCTAAACCTCTGGCAGAGGTGGCCCTGGGGGTTAGGGGGCTTGCGGAGCAGGACAGGGCCTTGCTGGTGGCAGGGGGAGGATCAGGGGCTGGATCCCGGGCCACAGGGCTTCTGGCACAAGCCTGGAGCCCTGCTGTGGATGTCACACCCCCAGGAAGGTCCTTGGTGCTAGAAGCCCAGGAGCTGATGCCTCCCGACAAGATACCCTAGGGGCACGAGGGAGGGCTCCATGCCCAGCGTCCCTAACACAGGGCTCTGGCATTTGGTTCCTGCCCTTTTAGCAGGCAGGCACTTGGGATGCCCAGGCAGGACAGAGGTCTTGGACCTTGGACACCCTTCACTGCCCCTCTCTGACATTTTCCATGGACGGCTGGTGTGAGCAGGGCAGCGCTGAAGGCCTGAGCCTGCACTGAACCCCACCAACCTCCATCCTCACCCGCCTTACCCCTGCCCGCAGGAAAAGCAGACCTGGTGATTGAAGAGAGTGACAATGGCTCTGAAGCTTTCTCACCACCCTGAGTCCAAGAAAGTTCTGGATGCTGTGAATGCTTTCCTTTCTGGGGTCTTCAGACTATGTCCCCCTCATTCCTTCAGAGACCCCATTGGAGCTAGGACATCCACGGGGACTCTTGATGTCCCCCAAAATCTCAAAAGTTACAAAGGCCTCCAGAGCCCAACCTCCCTTTCCCGCCACTCATTCACAGTCACTGTCACTCGGGCGGTGCTGGACCTTGTGCCAGGTGCTGGGGACCCCGAGGAACCTGCTGTGGCCCCTGCACCTGAGTCTCTCTAGGAGGTGAGAAGACAGGGAAAGGATCTATTCCAGGGAGTGCAGGGCCGGGCTAGACCACAAAGGTGTGCTGTGTCCAGGGGTAGGGAATGACCACTGTTCAGCAGTAGGGGGCAGACCAAGAAGCCAGGACATTAGGGTTGAACTTGGTAAGATGGGGACCCAGCAGAGGGAGGAGCAAAGTCATAGAGGGCCAGAGGGAACCTTGGCTGGAATGGAGGAGTGCGGAGGGGGAGGCAGGAGTGGATGGGGCAGGTAGGGGATGAGGCTGAAATGCAAGGTGGGTGCTCGGGTCCGCCAGGGGCCTCACCCTCCTACAGGCCATGGGGAGCCACTGAGGACTTCCACGCAGGGGACCAAACTTAGCATCTGAGTGGTGATCTGGGTTATGAAGAGGGCTGATAGGAGCAGGAAAGGGGGACTGCCAGGGTCCTGGCCTCAGTTCTCAGGAGTGGTCCCTGGTGGTTCAAGTGTCTTCTGTGTGCAGATTTGGGGTGGTGGGGGCAGTGGCGCATGCAGGGGACCAGCAGATATCCAGCCAACCCTCAGAATCATGAATTTGCCCCACGCTCAACCAGGGTATAATTGCTCCTGGAGCAGCTCTGGCTGGTTCTTGGCAGGTTCTGACTGCAGCTCACATTCAGATCCCTGGGGGGGGTTACCCATGCCAGGACTCCACCCCCAAGAATCTGATTCAGTTTCTCTTCGATGAAATATCGGTTTAAAACCTCCCCCACCCTCTTTCAAAAGGTAACATAAAGAACTCAGCCACAGGAGGAAAGAGCAGCTTCTGTGGTCACATGGTCCCCCTGGTTTTATCATGTGACGTTCCTCTGAGGTGGCAGGGGGCTCATGATGGTGAAAACGAGCTCTCCAAAGGGAATGCGTGGGATGAGATCGTGGGGGTGGTTGCACCACATAGACAATACGCTAAAACCACTGAATTGTACACTTTAAAATGGTCTTACATCATGTGACTCACATGTCAATGTTTTAAAAATATTGATGTGGTAGAAAAAGCAACAGGAATGGATGCTGGGCGTGAAGGATGGCCAAGAAAGAATGTGAGTTATTCTGACACTCTTGAGGGTTAAAGGAAGTCCCTATCAACATGGTGGAGGCAGCACAGAGAAGGAGGAAGAGGACGGAGGCAAGAATCCGGAGCTCCCACCTCGCAAAGGTTGATGGGGGAGCATCTCATTTGAGCTGTTTTTCCAGGAGCTCTGGACCTGAGCTGACCCAGCGGGAAGCTGTGCAGCATCAGCGAGACCCAGGCCCATCTCCCACCCTGATGAGCATGGGGCACCGGGAGGGTCCTGATGTCCAGGGAGAACCTCGGAGAAGCAGGCAGAGCCTCTGAGGAGCCTGTAGGTAATAGCCCGAGGTGTCTTCAGGGAAATCAATACTCGGTGTCTTGGACTCAGGGTCACTGAGCGTGTCATGAATTACGTGGTAAAAGTGTCCAAACTTAAAAAATTAAATGAAGGCATCAGTGATCCCACTCCTTAGGTATACACTCGAGAACACTGAGAACACGTTCACACAGACACTTGTATGCGAATGATCCAAAAAATAAAATGCTGGGCCAAGTAAAACTCATACATGAAGTTCTGGCATTATTCATAATAGCCAAAATGTGGAACCAGCCAAATGTCCACCAAATGTTGAATACGGTACATCAAAACAATCAATCAGTAACCTCCCAGATGATTCTATCATACAGGCAAGGTTGAGAAGCTCAGGGGGAGGGGTTGAATCTGCCCAAAGGAATCCCCTCATGAACACGGCCTCCTTCGGCTGCTCTGGGGGCAGGTGACCTCATCTTGATTTCCTAGTTTGAGGCCAGACTCATGAGAGGTAGCCAGCCCCGAGATGCGCCAGCTGGAATGAATGCATGCTTCTCACCACCGCATCCCCAGCACCTGGCGGCTCCTGGTGTACAGTCGGTCAGGAACAGGGACTTTATCAGGCCTTTGCTTCATCTTCAGTGTTCTCTCGCTGTAATGAAGGTGGATGACTGCACCTGAGGAACAGCTTCGGGTCACAAGCCTGAGCCTGTTCACTTTCCATCTCTGAGGGTAGATGCACACATGGCATTTTTCTGATGGGCACAGATTCCTGTGCTCTTCTCTGGCAATTCAGCTGGCACCACCCTACCAGAGCGACAGCAAGACCAAGTCTCTCTGCTCCTCATGGGCAGCTCCCCCACCAGCTACATCCCACCTGTTTGCCTCCCTAACAAGACAATGGACTCCTGGTTTGAGAAGGTGACCACAATCTCTGGATTACTCCTTTTAAACTTGACTGCTCAGCATGCCCTCAGTGTGGCCCCTGAGAAAAGCACAGCGAGAGGGACTCCAAGCACTGTCTCCAGCTCAAGCTGAATCTGGGCTCCTCCGTGTGAAATATCAAGGTTTGTGTGGAAGAAAGGCTGGGTTTCTTGGTCGCCACAGCATGAGCGTCTGAGGGTAGCTGGGTAATGCACCCTGGGAGAGAGAAAGGCAAGTGTGGGATCCTTTGGGGAGGGGATACATTCCTGGGGCTCAACCATGGGGCAGGACAGGCCCCAGGACAATGGCTGCCTCACAGATCCACCCCAGTGCTGAGGCCGCCAAGGCCATCTGAAGTGGTCTGTCGGAACGTCAGGCTGCACGGTAGGCCGAGGCACCTGAGCAGCTCCCATGCAGCCCCTGCGGAGAGAATGACCCTCAGAAGGTGTGAGTAACTCTGCTGCTGGTCAGGAGGTGCTGGGACCTGAGCGTAATCTGTGAGAGAACAGTGTGGATCTTCAGAAATGCAGCCCAAGTGTCTACCCTGTGCCAGGTGCTCAACGAGACTGTCACCTGCTGTGCCAAGTCAGAGCACTCTTCCTGCAGCGTGGTTCTCAGCGTCTGACTGTCACATGAACACAGTGAGTGCACAGTAGGTGTTTTCTGACCTCCTGAAAATGTGAGCCAACCACATATTCAAGAAACAAACGTGGTCAGGACAGGACTCTCCTGAGTGAGTCAGGGGCGGACCTGACGAGAACGGCAGGCCAAGTGTCTTTTATTCACTGATGTCAGGGTCTGTGTGCTAGCAAGAGCCCCTTCTCCAGAAATCATCATGGAGTGGCAGCCTGCACGTCCGGCGGGGGCTCAGGGGATGGAAGACGGAGACCCAGGCCCCTGGCAACGACCGTCCACTGAGGGAGACGGTGGTGGCCACCGTGTGACAAGAGTCCCTCCACCTTCTCAGGCTGTGCCTGCCACTCGGGCTCTGCACTGGCCTCGCTTCTTCCCCAATATAGGTGGAATGATAGAGTCTGAGTGTAAGAAGACAGAACGGCCAGGTGACACGTCACAGTGGCCCGTGGTCACTGCATTCAGGGTGTCCTCACACACTTGCTGAAGTGACAGGAGCCTGGAGCCTGCCAACACTGACTTTTCACAGCAAAAAAGGATAAATCACACAACCAACGTACTGTAGAAGCTTTCTGTCCATGTGTGTCAAATGTTGGATGTGTCAGAGGCCTTGTTGCGAATTTCTCTGAAGATGAAATGTATTTGTAAAACCACTGGAGTAAAATAGTGACGATCTGGCAATGACAAAAGACTTAACATGATAATGTAATTACAAGGAAATTTGGTTATTTTATAAGCCACATTTTAAGATAACGACTAGAATTATACCAAGACATATCAGATTTTTAGGAATTTTATATAATTTTTAGAATACTGAAAACATGCTTATTTTCATCAAACCAACAAACTTAAATAAGCTTTCATTTACTAAAGATGATATCATGTTAACTTGAAAAACATTTGGGTTAGTTTCCATTATATTTAGAAACAATTTATATAAATGCTTACTTTAAGCCTGCTAATGGAGCTCTTTTAGAAATTACATCATCCAGAGGTAGAAAAATATCACATATATATAACACGTACACATAGACATACATAGATACACAGACAGACACAAGCAGAGACCTTAAATGGTTTTCGTTAAATGTTTCCTATGAATCAGGTACAATACAAAACTCACTAATTTAAAAAAGAATAGTTGGATCCAAACTGTGTTTTTGGCAGTATTAAACAATTCTATTAATTTTTAATTTAAGTTTCCCATTGACTGTTTAAGGGAATAACGTTAAGTTTCCCAGAAAATCTCTTATGATCTCATTAACTCTGAGAGGGGCTCATACTGGGCCCCTCTTTGAATGTCGATTATGGGGGTGTCTGTAAAGCAATAATTTAATAGACTTTTAGGTACCTTTTATAGCTTAATTTTTTATTAGCTTTTTGCAACCAAACTTTCAGTAGGGCTCTTTTGGAATTTTGAAGGCTTTGCTTTTAAGTGCACATCTTAAGCAATCTTATCTAATTAGATCATTCCTTCTAATGGCCAATGTAACACCCTTGAAGCTGGTGGCATTTTGGTAGGACCCTAGCCACAAATGGAGTTCAACCCATATTTCTGTCCAACCATACCTGACTGCAAATTGGGTGCAACCCGCAATTCTGTCTGACCATATTTTGGGGCGCCCAACCTGATGGTTACTAAGCCAAGCTCTCAGGACACAATACAAGTGTAGCAAGATTTTGCTGTTGTTTTAAATATTTACAACTTCTGCAACCTTTAGTTTTCGAGCAGGTGTGCTGGAAGGTGGCATGCTTAACTCTTTAGAGATTAAAGATTGCATTTAATCTGTCTGTTCCACGGTTCTCAAATCTAGTGCACAAAAAGACAAGTTTTGGAAGCTCAAAGGATCCCCAAAGGTGGCCAGTGTAATTTTAAATTATCCCAGGTTATCCTGATCCAAAGATTCAGCCAATTACAGCTATCCCCATTTGGTTAAGTACTTGCAAGTAAAGGCTCCATACATATTGTACACAGAGCCAGCCAGAGTTCCAGTGGGTGGGTGCCCATCTGGCATTGTTGGCTTTGAAAGTGTGGTTTCTCATTTTCTTTTAGTTTCATTTTAATATCAAGTCTGAACAATTTCTAAGGACAGTGTAGCTGGTCAAAACTGTGCTGCTTGTGAGTGTCACTTCCTAAAAGGTGATGAACACTCTCTCACGTGTCTTAGCTTCTCCTGCGGGCAGTCTACAACTACCGTAGGGGTGCAGAGCACTGGATGAACAATCCTTGTGTGCGGGCCCCTCGACAAGACATTAATTATTTAAAGTGAATGATGGTGACTGAGTTCCCTATGCGACTGCCGCTTGTCATGGAGATTGTCCTCAGACACTTACACCAGGTTCTCAGTCACCTGAGAACAACTTGTGGCTGGAAAGAGCAAGTGCCCCTTTTCTTCAGAACAAAACAAATTCAGTCTCTCATTTTGCTGTCAGTTTGTTCAGACTTTATCAACATGTCTCTTTTTCAATTGAAAGCCAAATTAAAGAGGTCAGCTAACCCAGTTCACTCCAAACTTCCCCCTTGGTTCCCCTTACCTAGGAAATGTCTCCCTGTTGGCTCCCCTCACCTAGGAAATGTCCCCCCCAGTTTCCTCTTACCTAGGAAGAGTACCAACACACCCTTAAGATGTTGAAGTCTTCAGACCCAAAACAGCTGGAATAACAAGTCAGGACTGTCAACTTAAATAAGGAGGTCCAGATTTCGGGAGCACTCACCAGACCACCTGAAGAGTGCAGTGAACCCGGGGGGGAGGAGGGGTAGTGGAGCTCAACGGTCCCCTGTGGTACCAGTGTTGGTTGAAAGTAGGCTCCACCTGGTCTCAGGTGGGTGTCTCAGAAGTCCCTTCGTGGTTGCCAGGAAAAGGTGCCGCAAATAATCAATAATCGTTCTGTAGCACAAAGTTTTATTTGAGCCCAATTTCATTTGAGGACTCTAGCCCGGAGCACATCTTTGCAAGGGAAGAAAGCGCTGTGAAGAAGAGTGGTTTTCAGCAGAGTTACATCCCGTTTCCAAAGACAGAGACACACATCAAGCATGACAGGTGCACATTCTCTCAAGCATTCAAGGAGATATTTTGCTATTGATGAGCACATAGACAGCAAGTCACCATGGCCTCGGCGCTGGAGGAAATGAGGCATTCAGTCTTATCTTGAAAGGGTGCTGGCATCAAAGGAAGGGAGGGATGCTTTTTTTTCTTCAAAGAGTACATTCTTTACTTTAGGGTAACGATTAAAGTACACAGACAATGCATGTCTGACAAGCCATGAGTCAGGTTTCTTTGCTTCAAATAAATTTCAGGCCAAATCAGGTTCCAACCAGAATGGTTTCCACATATACTTGAAAACATAAAATATCTTATATCGCACCTGACGACATCCCGAGGGAGTAGATGTTAGAATGACCCCCACTGCACAGATGGGGACACTGGGGAGGCCCTGAGAGGCACGTGGTTGTCCAGGGTGACATCACTGGCAAGAAGCAGGAGCGGGACTGCATTCAACACTGTGTCCTCAAAGCTGGGGCCCTGCTTGCGTTCAGACATCCCCAGAGGCTGTGGGGTGGACTCTGTTGGTGTGACTGTGTCTGGACGTGGTGTGGAGATGGAGAGTGAGCAGTCAGCAGCCCCGGGAGCCCTTAGGGAGGTCTTGTGTAAGGAGGGAGCTTAGGTAAGGTGACCCCAGGAAGTACCCTCATGGAGCCCAAGAGTACTCGGAACCCTGGTAACTAGGCACCCACATCCTAGAGACAGCCCCCAAGCCAGCTCACTTGTCTAGCACTTGTCTAGGAGGAGCAACGTGTTTAGTTGCTTCTTCTCGATGGTCAGGGGCCAGAGCCCCAGGAAAGCTCCCAAAGACCACCCGCAATGCAGATGCTGGTTCCTTTCTCATGGCCGACAATTGTGGCCGTTTAACCGGAGGGACAGAAAGGTAACACAGGGAGTCCTAGGGAAGGCCAATCCAGACCAGACCAGCACTGTGGTCCCATCTGGGCATCCCTACATCCCCTCCCCATGTGTGTGTGTGGAAGGGCGGTTTCATGAGGGTGGACCACCGTGAGCAGGAGCAGGTCGCTGAGGTGTTAGAAGCCTGGTGGGCTTCTAACATGACCCTGGTGGGTCATGTTCACAGCCCAGGTCAAGGCCGGCTGGGTGGGATGTGGAGTGCTAGAGTGGCACCCTTCTGCCTGAGGTGTATGTCTTTCATCCGGGGTGGAATTCTGTGGAGACACAGGTATGTGCCTGATCTGGGAGAATTAGGTCCCGAGGACAGAAGCAGCACAAGGACAGCTGGGCAGCTGGCAGGGCTCGGATGCCTCTGGGTCGGCTGCCGGTCACTGCCGTTGCAGAGCTCCATACAGGAGATCAGCGAGGAGCTGGTAGAAGGGGACATCCAATCCCTCACCCCCAGGGGTGAGCAGCTGTGACACAAGACTGCATCAGCAGCTGTGGGGAGAACGTCTGCACTGACTGTTGGACAAGCCTCAGAGCTACCTCAGTACCCATCATCCATCCCGGACAACTATCATTACCACCAACTCCTGCAGGAAACCAGGAGGCAGCTGCGGCCCCAGCGTCCGTGCAGGGAGAGCCATCCCCTGCACAGGCTCCAGCAGGAGACCAGGAGGCAGCTGAGGCCCCAGCCACCGTGCAGGGAGAGCCATCCCCTGCACAGGCTCCAGCAGGAGACCAGGAGGCAGCTGAGGCTCCAGCCACCGTGCAGGGAGAACCATCCCATGCACGGGCTCCGGCAGAAGACCAGGAGGCAACTGAGGCCCCACCATGCAAGCAGGGAGACACATCCCCTGAAGAGGGTCCTGCAGGAGACCAAGAGGCACCTGAAGCCAAACCATCTGGCCTGGGAGAGCTGGCTCTGCAATGTCTCTCATCAGCAGCTCCTGTACCACCCATTCAAACTGCTCCCTCACCAGAAATTTCCTTCCCTACCCTCATTAATGTGTTTGTTTCCTTCTTAGTTGCTCTTTTTGATTTTTCTTTATTGTTTAGTTCTTAATAATTATTTAAATTAAATGTTTCGATTTTTTAAAATTTATGTTTTCTCATTTTAAATTGTACACTTTATGAGCATTAAGGACATTCACATTGTTGTGCATCCATCACCGCTATCTGGGCTCAGACAATTTCACACTCCAAAAGGAAATCCTGTTCTAAAAGCACTCACTCCCCGTTTATTCCTCAGGCCCTGGCCCGCTCTAATCTGTTTTCTGTCACTGTTTTTTGTTAAATCTATTCTGGATGTTTCCTATAAGTGGAATCATGGCATAACTGGCCATTTGTGTCTGCCTTCTTATTTTCACAGGGCCTGATAGGTTTTCCTTTTCTGTTTTTATTTGAAATAGAATTTCTCTAATTTGATAGGAAAATCCCAGGTGGATTCTAGATTTGATGTATCAAATAAAGCCCTTTCGGTAAATATGTGCATAATCTTGGGGTACAGACTGCTGTTCTAAGTGGGACACCAGAGCCAGAAGCCAGGCATGAAACGCCTGTGGCCAAAACAAAAACAAGACAAGGGTAAAAAGCTGGAAAGGCAAACCACAAACCGGAAAGCATTCCTCATAACCCAAGGCCAGGGAAAGGCTACACATCCCTCGCTTCCAAAAAATGCTTGAAATTCAGTATTTTAATAAGAGATAAAGAGCAAACACACTCAACGCCAATGAGAGGTGATACGCAGGGGCAGCATGTGTCAGAGAAGCTCGAGCTCCACGAGGGGGACACCCGCACATGGAGACACTGTGGAGAGGGCACTGGGCCCCATCAGATGGGCAGGGTTCCAGTGTGGTGACAACCAGCCCTGGTGACAATGTGAGGAAGCAGAGGCCCCAGCAGACTCCTAGAGACAAGTGTGAAAGGACACTCCTCTCTGGAGACCAGCCTGCAGGACCCATCGCAGCCCCCAGGGGCACGCCTGTGCTGGCGGTGCTGATCCCAGGACTTCATCCCACAGAAAGTCTGTACAGTGTGTGCACGTGTGTGCACATGCGTGCGTATGTGTGTGTGCACTTGTGGGTGTCAGGAACGGAGCATTCCAGGGTGTGTGCTCTTCTAGAGCCTGATTTGTCCAGGCATGGCCACTGCCAGGCAATCCTATTCCACTTGGTATTTTCTCTGTCCTGGCATCAGAATTTATGAAGACCCCCTGCTTGGACCAGGGGCCATTTCCAGTTTTTCACTCTCTGAATCGTGCTGAAGGGAACACCTGCAACCACAAATCTCTGTTTAGGACAGAATCCATGACGTGGAGTTTCTGGGTCAAAATGTATACTGTTTTTAATGAATTGGCCCCAGTTTCCAACACCAGAGGGCTCTTTGTCAGCTTTGAGCCTTCTTTGGGAAAGCAGGGCCACAGAGACCCCGGGGCTGGGACCTCATGGAGTGAGGGAGGACGAGGAGCTGGCAGTGGATGTGATCAAGGTACTTGGGAGTGAGCTGTCTGGCAGAAAATGTCCCACCCCTCAGCCCAACACCTGGCCCCACCCATCATGGTGATGTCATGGGCTAGTCCTCTCGCTGGTGCTAGAGCTGGTGCTGGAGCTTGCTTTAGCTCAAAACATGGCTCTGATTCTAGAACTGGAGCTGAAGCTGGAGCTGGTTCAATCTCAGCAGCTCATGCGAGAGCCTGTGTTAGAGTTGCGCTATCTCTATAGCCGCCAGTATCTCTAGCTCTGGGGAAGGCACTGGAGCTGGAACTACCTCCAGAGATAATCTAGACCTGCTTCTGCAGTTTGATAAAGCTCTTGAGCTGGCTCCAACTCTTGCACTGGAGCTGGTGTAGAGTTATTGCTGTAAGTGGCTCTAACTGTGGTTCTCATTCTAGACCTGGTTCTTGTGGCTCTAGTTGTATAACCAGTCCTAGCTCTAGCTCTGTAGCTGGTGCTAAAACTGGTGGTGGATTAGGTTTGTAGCTCTGGCACCGGCTCCACCTCTGGAATTGGTGTTGGGGCAGATTCTGGTACTAGAGCAGCACAGGCTCCGGCTGGGTGGTTGGTGATAGAGATGCCTCCATCTCTGAAATCGGTGGTAGAGCTGGTAGCACAGCATGATCTAGTTCTGATGTTGGTGCTAGAGCTGTTGCCAGAGCTGGTTCTTTCTCTTGAGCTGGCATTGGCTCTAAGTCTGCTACTGGTACCCAAGCCAGCTCTTGCTCCAGCACTTGTGGGGGATCTAGCTCTGCAGCTGGTACTAGATCTGTTGCTGGAGCAGGCTCTGCCTCTGAACTTGGTGCTGACTCTAGCTCTCGAGCTGGTGCCAGAAATGGCTCTAACTCTGGAGCCAGTGTTAGAGCTGATGCTGGAGCTCGCTCTTCCTTGGAACCTGGCACTGACTGTAAACTAGCTTCAACCTGGTTCTCACTCTAAAGTGAGCACTAGAACCATCACTGGGACTGGCACAGGAGTTGGTGATAGAGCTGCCTCTATCTCCAGCGTTGATGCTACAGCTAGTGTTCAAGCCAGCTCTAGCTCATGAGAGAACCCCGACCCTGACCCTGCAACTAGCACTGGAGCTGAAGGTGGAGCTTGCTCTATCTCAGGAGTTTGTGCAACTGTGGGAGCTGGGGTTAGCTCTAGCTATGGAGCTGGCCCCAACTCTGGTGCTAGAGCTGTTGGTAGAGCTGGTGTTGGGGCTAGCTCTGGCTATAGACCTATCACTGGCTCTAGTTCTGGAGCTTGTAATAGAACTCGTTCGTGCAGTGGCTTGGGTGTTGAAGCTGGTCCTGAAAATGGCTCTGAGTCAGGATTCTAGCTAGAGCTGGCTCCAGAGAACACTTAAGCTCTTGAGCTGCTGCTGGAGCTGGTGTTGGACCTGGCCCCAGCTTTTGACCGTTTTCTGGAGTTGGCACTAGCTCTGTGGCTGGTACTACATCTAGCTCTTGGACATGGGCAAGAAATGGCTCGAACTTCAGATTTGGTACTAGAGCTGGTGTGATGTCTGACACTGAAGGCGGTGCTAGCTGTGGAGCTGGTGGTGGAGCTGGCACTAGCTCTGAAGCTTGTTTTAGAGCGGGCACTGGTGCTTCGAGAGGACAAATGTTCAGCAACATGACTGCCATTCCACGTGCCTTTCCAAAAACAGAAAACGCCCCGCTGCCCTCCAGAGAAGCCCCAGCCCAAGGATCCAAGAAGCCTTCCAGGAAGCCTTCCCAGACTGTAGACAGTGTGCATGTATCAAATAAATTTTTTTCTTCTGTTCCTTATCTTCTTATCACAGAACATCATATGTAACTAGATGTATCAATAACAGTTAACTTCACATGATAGTATGTAAGTCATAGGATATCAAGGAAAGGAGTGCACATCACCCAAGAACTTTGCATCCTCCTTGGGGAGAGTATTTGTGTTTTGAGTTGTCCACAGGAGAGGGGTACCATGTTAGAGGGAAGAATGACTTTCTTCCTGTCCTTATTTGGAGATTAAATGCGGCTAAAGGAGATGTGAGTGGGCGCCAAGTTGAGGGAGCGTGGGCTCTGATGGTTAGTCTTGTGTGTCAACCCGACCAGGCCATAGTATGCAGCTGTTTAATCAAACTGGATATTTAATCGTGTCTTGCTGTGAAGGTATTCTGTAGATGTGGTTAACACGTACAATTAGTTGACCTCAAGAAAAAGAGATTACTGTCAATAATTTGGGTGGGCCTCATCAGCTGAGGGCCTTCAGAGCAAACACTGAAGTTTCTCAAAGAAGAAAATCTGCCTCGAGACTCCAGCATCTAGACACCTGCCTGACTTTCTAGTCTGCAAGCCTGGTCTACAGATTTTGGACTTGCCAGCCCTCATGAGCACATGAGCCAATATATTAGAATCAGTCTCTCTCTCTCTACACATACATATACACACATCTGTGTGTGTGTGTGTGTGTGTGTGTGTGTGTATGTGTGCACGTGCATATGTATCCTGTTGGTTGTTTTCTGGAGAACTCTGACAAACACAATGCTGAAATGCCTTTGTCCTTCCTTTTTCCACTTTAGAATCACTGTTCTTTAAGGGCTTCGGAAACTCAGTGCCATAGGAAGTTTGCAGACGAAGTGTCTGTCCAATCCAGACCTCGTACTGCATGTCGGGCTCTGCCGGCACTGCCTGGTAATTCTGAGAAAGCGTGGCTGACGCTTTCCTGCTGAGGACATGCAAATGACCCCAAAGGCCTCTTACTTGAAACCGGGCAAAATGTGGAACAGAAAGCTCACCCTCGTGAGGCCGGCCGACAACAGGGTCAGCACCCAGACTCCTGCAAGAGAAAAGTGATACACGAGGCCTCAGAAAATTAACCAGACACCATATTTTCAGAATGTGGGCTTCCATGCCAGGAAGGTCTGTAGAGAATATGTCATATTTCCTTTAACACATTTCTTGAAGAAGTCAAGTTTTTTGCCTATTTATTGTTACCTTTCAGCACACACACTTGATATATGCTCTTTCCTGCACAATCCTCTCCCTTCATGCTAAATATTTTCACTCTACAGTCAGTAAAGAGAAGAGAACACGACGGAGAACGCAATCCAGAGGGAGCCACCATCCTCGGAATCACCATGAGTATGTGAATATCTGTCGTCACCTGTTTGGAGTGGGCCCACCCCCCAGTTACACAGCAGCCAGGGCAGGGATGACGGGATCAAGAGGTCTAGACTAGTCATTCGACTGGCTTTCAGCAAGTATTTAATATATGGGTTCTGGTTTGCCTCCAGAGAGGTTCTGTGTGTTTGTGTGAGGGAGAAAGAGGGAGGAAGAGGGGAGGGAAGACGATTTCATGCTTTAAAAGCTGCTGCAAAAGCTAATATCCACTAGGTGCGAAAAACCATATGACAAAATCCAACACCATTTCGTGATAGAAACACTCAAGAAACTAGAAACAGAAGGGAATATCTTGAGCCTCGTCCAGGGCATCTGTGAACAGTCCACAGCTCACCGACGTCATAGTCAGTGGGGAAAGACTGGAAACGCCACCCCTGAGGTCAAGAACAAGATGAGCATTGGCCACTCTTGCCAATTCTATGCTACATTTTGCTGGAGGTTTTAGCCAGGTCAATTAGGCAAGAAAATGAAGTAAAAGGTATCTAGATTGGAGGAGATGAAGTAAAATTATCTCAATTCTCAAATGATGTGACCACATATAGAGGAAATCACAGAGAATACATGGAAAAACTATTGGAACTAAGAAATGAGATTAGCAAAGCTGCCGGATACAAGATTAATTTAAAAAATCCATTGTATAGGAATATAAATTGGTGCAGCCACTATGAGAAAGAATATGCAGATTCCTCAAAAAATTAAAAATAGAACTACCATATGATCCAGCAATTCCACTTATGAATATTTATCCAAAGGAAATAAAAACACTAACACAAAAAGATATCTGCACCCCACTGTTCATTGCAGCATTTATTTACAATAGTGAAGACACGGTAAGCAACCTAAGTGTCCTTTGATGGATGAACCGGTAAAGAAGATGTGGTGTAAGTATATATATATAACGGAATCTTATTCAGCCATAAAAAGGAAAGAAATCCTGCCACTTGCAACAACATAGACGGGCATTATGCTAAGTGAAATAAGTCAGTCAGAGAAAGACAAATACCATATGATCTCACTTAAATGGCGAATCTAAAATTAAAAAAAAAGCAAAAACTGAGCTAACAGATACAGGGAACAGCTTGGTGGTCGCCAGAGGCAGGGGGTGGGGGTTGGGCAAATGAATGAAGGGGTCAAAAGGTATAAACTTCCACTTAGAAAATAAATGAGTCCTGGAAATGTAACAAAAAACATGGTGACTACAGTTAGCAATAGTGTATTGTACATCTGTTAGATGCTAAGAGAACAGATTTTAAAAGTCCTGATAACAAGAAAAATATCTGTAACTATGTGAGGTGATGGATGTTAACCAGACTTATTGTGTTGATCTTTGGTAATATATACATATATAGAATCATTATGTTATATGCCTGAAACTAATATAATATCATATGTCAAGTTTTAAAATATCAATTTTATTTCTATATACTAGCAAAGGAAAATCTGACAATAAAAGTAAGAAGATATGTTAATTTACAATAGCATCCAAAACAATGAAATAATTAGAAATAAATTTATCATAAGAAGTACAAGAGTTGTACAATGAAAGATACAAAACATTATTGGAAGCAATTAATGAAGACCAAAATAAATGGAAAGACATTTCATCTTCATGTATCCGAAGACTTGATACTATTAAGGTGGCAATACTCCACAAATAGAACTAGAGATTCAGTGGAATTCCAAGCAAACTCCCAGCTGCCTGTTTTTGCAGAAACTGACAAGCCAAGGCTAAAATTCATATGGAAATGCAAGGGAGCCACAAGAGCCAAAACAATTTTGAAAAAGAAGTTCAAAGATGGAGTATTCACACTTCCCAATTTCAAAAATTATTACAAAGCTACCATAATGAATACAGTGTGGTGCTGTCATAAAAAATAGACATACAGACCAATGGAATAGAATTGAGAGTCCAGAAATCAACCTACATATTTACAGTCAATTGATTTTTGATGAGTGAAAAGACAATTCAATGGGGAAAGAACAATGTTGTCCACAAATGTTATTGAAACAACTGGATTTTCACACGCAAAGAAGTTGGACTCCTTGCTTACAGTACTTACAAAAATGAACCCAAAATAGATCCAACAGCTAAATATGAGGCAAAACTATACAACTCTTACAAGAAAACACATAGGAATAAAACTTTTATTTTATTTATTTTTTTTGTGAGGAGGACCAGCCCTGAGCTAACATCCAATGCCAATCCTCCTCTTTTTTGCTGAGGAAGACTGGCCCTGGGCTAACATCCATGCCCATCTTCCTCTACTTTATGTGGGACGCCACCACAGCATGGCTTAACAAGCGGTGCGTCGGTGCCCGCCCGGGATCCGAACCAGCGAACCCCGGGCTGCCGCAGCAGAGCACGGGCACTTAACCGCTTGCGCCACTGGGCAGGTCCTAGGAATAAAACTTTTGACCTTGAGTTAGGTGATGATTTCTTAGATAGGACACCAAAAACACACGAATAAAAAATAAACAAATTGGACTTCATCAAAATTAAAAATTTGTGTGTATCAAAAGGCAGTATCAAGAAAGTGAGAAGACAGCCTGCTGAATGGGACACTATACCAGCTCACCATATATATAACAAGCTACTTGCAAATAGAAGATAGAGTGAATGCTTACAACTCAATAATAAAGAAACTAATAACCCAATTTAAAAATGGGGAAAGGAGCTGAGCAGACATTTCTCCAAAGAAGATATACAAGTGGCCAATAAAGACATGAAAAATGCTCAACTCCATTATCCAGGAAGAAAATGCAATCAAAACCACAATCAATAAGTATCATTTCCCATCCACTAGGATGGTTGTAAATTAAAAATATAGATATTAAGACGTCTTGTCAAGGATAGGTAGAAACTGGGATCCTCATACATTGTTGGCAGGAATAAAGATGGAAAATAGTCTAGCAATTCTTCAAAATTTAGAGAGTTTTCATATGACCCAGCAGTTCCACTCTAGGTGTGTACCCAACAGACATGAAAACATGAAAGCTTGTACGTGAATGTTCATAGCATCATTATTATAATAGCCAAAAGGTGGAGACAAGTCCAATGTCCCTCAACCGATGAATGGATCAATAAAATACAGTATATCTATGCAACGGAAAATCATTTGGCACAAAACAGAAAGAATTACCGATACACTACAAACAAGGATGAACCTTGAAAACATGACATATTAAAGGAGCTATCACAAAACAACACACATTGTACTATTCTGTGTATATAAGAGGTCGAAAATAGACAGATAGAGGGAGAGAAAAAGTAGAGGAGTGGTTGTCTAGGGCTGTGGCGATGGGGGAAGGGGGAGTGACTGCTAATGGGTCCAGGGTTTCATTCTGAGGTGATGAAAATGTTCCACTGTTGTGGTGATGGTTGCCCAACTCTGTGACTCTACTACAAGCCATTGATTTGTACATTTTAAATGGGTGGCTTACACGGCATGTGAGCGATATCTCAATACAGCTGTTTTAAGAAAATACAGAGAAAGATATTTTGTTTCAACTTGGAGATGTGTCTTGGTCCCAGGAGCAGCCGGACTAGGCACTTGCTATAGCACAAAGACCCAACCCATGCAAACGATATGGGTCACAACCCCACAAAACCCACCTTCACAAAGCCCACCCCCAGGGAAATGGGGAAAGACGTCCTCAGAAGGAATGGATGGAGGAGTTGGCCACTAGAGGAGGGGGTGCAGACTTGGTCCAGCCAGCAGCATGGGCACGAGCAGCCCTAACCCTAACCTTCACACTGATGAAATTTTACCTTGAATTTACGCCTTGATCTTCCCAAGGTGAAGCACGTGCAGCTTAGAGTGTCTCTCTTGGCAGGAGGGTAGCTGGCAGAGGACAGAGAGGAAATTTTATCTTTTGATTTTCAAAGCAGCTATTCCATGTGGGAAATACATCAAAGGGGAGAAAACATGAGTGTACACGGGGATATCTTCACTACAATTCAATTGGACCAAGACACTGAGGTTTGCTTAGACAACTTGCCCAGAACAGGGCTGGAGATGGGATTTTAAAAAATAGGACTTGGAATTAATGAGTAATATTGGGAGTGATTCACTGGGTACGATATTCAGGAACTCATCAAGTTGAACAGAAATCCTCCCAAAAGACCAATGAAAGTGCCCAAGGTCAACGATGAACTCTGGCGATAGGTAAGGAGCAGGACCTGCGCAGGGAGCATGTAAAGGAGAACTTTCCATGACACACAAGGTGTGAAGGAGTTTCACTGGAATCATCCATCTGCGAGCTGGGCCCCTCTCATTTTCATATTTACTAGCTTATGACTGTTAAGCGGTAACAACACCATTTGTGACCCCTCCTTCATGGCTTCAGGAACATTTGGTAGCTTAAGGCATCACTCTCAGAGCTGTAAGAACTTCTGGAAACCACTTACGACCTCCACAATAGCCCTATTTTACAGATGAGGAAACTGACGCCCAGGGAGGGTTCAAGGACACACTGGGAGTGTCTCTGACTTCTGGTCCAGGGCACTTTCTCATTGGGGAGCCACGAAGAACTCTCCTCTCTATGCCAGAAATAGGCTGATCCTTAGGACATTTTCAAAGAAAGCTGCCTTTTTTTAAATTTTTAAAAATTTTTCCCCCAAAGCCCCAGCAGATAGTTGTATGTCATAGCTGCACATCCCTCTAGTTGCTGTATGTGGGACGCGGCCTCAGCATGGTCCGAGAAGCGGTGCGTCGGGCCGCGCCCGGGATCCGAACCCGAGCCGCCAGTAGTGGAGGGCGTGCACTCAAGCGCTGAGCCACGGGGCCAGCCCTATAGGGTCATTTTAGTTTTTTCCCTGACACAGAAACAAAACAGGCTACTGGACAAGAGAAAACTCTAGGGCAAGTTGCCATTTTTAGTTCATCCCCACAGAGATTGGAACAAATTGACTGGAGTCCTGACCCCTCAGTCCACATAGTCGACCCACAATAAATGTATCAGCTCGTCATGAATGAGCATCAATGAGCCGAAACACGTTTGTCTCCTCGGCCAAGTAGCATCAACCTTCATGACAGGTATGCTCCTGCCACCAGGTCCCGTCTCTCCCACAGGTGCCCAGACAGTGGGCGGGCACAGTGGGCGGGACGGTGCTGCCTCTGGGGACTGGGACCAGCTCTCTCACCTGCAGGCTGGCGGGGTCAGGGCCCGTCTCCCTCACCGAGGCGATGGAGGTCTCCAGCTGTCCCTGCACACACGAACAAGCAGGCCTCCGTGACAAAGGCCCGGGACACAGAGCAAAGGGTTCACCGTCCCCCCGCGTGCAACCCGGAGGCGGAACCAAAGGCGGGTCTCTCTCGGGCTCGGAGGCCAGTCTCTCCGGGAGCCGCAGCCTCTTCTGAAACCTCTCCCTGGGCGCCAGCTGTACCGAGACGAGGGGCTGGGAGTTCTGGGGAGACAGGAGTCCCCACACGCTGTCCTCCACCCCACAGCACCCACGACCCGGCCCCACACTGGATCCAGGGCCTCTTCCAACGCCCCAACCGATGTGGGGGTCACAGAGCAGTCGGCGGAGTGGGGACCCTCGGGACCAGCCCTGTGGCAGCTGTTGGTGTTGCGCATGTGCGCGGAGGAGCGGGGTCACGTGCATGCGCTGTGCGTGGGCCCCGAGAGCGTGCCCGGCTGGGGACGTGAGGCCCGGCTGCCCCGCGCGGGTCCACCCGCGACTGCCCATTGGAGGGAGGCCCGTGCGCCCCGAGCGCGTCCCTACCGCCCCCACGCCGGGGAGAGCACAAGCCGTGTCCACACTGAGCTGGCTGATGCAGTTCCAAGAGCAGGCTCTCAGGAGACAGTTGGGAAACTGAGGCCAGGAGAGACAGGGACTGGCCCGGGCCCATGAGATGGGCAGAGTCCAGAGGAGAAGAAACAAAGGCTCCTCCTGTTTGGATCACACCTGCTTCTGTGTTTTCATTCACTCACCCATTCACTCATTGTTTCGTTTATTCTCTCATTCCTTCAATCACTCACTCAGTCATTCTCTCATTCATTCCTACACTCATTCATTCAGTCATCACTCATTCATTCACTCATTTGTTCATTCACTGGTTCATTTATTCAATCATTCAGCCAACATCCTCCAGTCCTTGCTGTGTGCCAAGCACTGTGACTTCACCAGGGAGCACAACCTGATGTGGTCCCTGCTCACGTGGAGCTCACGTCCACTGTGTGACATAAAAGAGGGCAGTCCCTGGGGGTACCAGGGGTGATGAGCACCAGAAATCCACACCTGAAAATAGAGGCCAGTCATGCAGAGAAAAGTTCAGAGAAAACCCATGCTGGGCACTGCAGTCTTGCATGATCCTTGACCCCATGCCCCAGCAGAAGAGCTGGAGGCCACATTTCCCAACGGCTGAAGGCGAAGGTGGGTGCTAAGGGCAGCCAATGGCTCAGGGAGACCTGAGGATGATGCCCTGTGGGGGCTGAGGATCTCTGGGCACTGACTGGGGAGGCAGGTGGCACAGGAGGGAAATGGGGCTCCTGGGCCAGGCTGCCAAAAGGCAGGGTGAGCGGGCACTCAGATCCACCACCTGGACTCCCGTGTGTGTCTTTCCCTCCGTGCCTCCCCCTGGTGAGAAAAGCTCAAACCCTCTACACCACCCTCGCTCCTCCCTGCCCCATCCAGAGTGGTGAGAGCTCCAGGAGAGGAGAGTGAGGGGTAGGGGGAGCCCTGACCACCCCTTTCCCTCCCCCACCAAGTAGAAAAATCTGACCTCGCTCAACCTTTGGCATTGGTTCCCCTGGTTCCCAAGAAACATCTTTCTCCCTCAGACCTCAGTCCTGACCCAGGAGAGAGATGGGCAGTGCCAACTCTGCACCTCCTTCCTCCATGGGGGTCTCCAAAGCCCCCAAGAGGTGTTACCCATGCCACTGCCCTCAGCCCAGAGTACTCATCCAAGATGGAGAGGTGTGCAGAACTCTACTCCCAAAGATTCAGAGGGTCCAGAGCCCCCCAAGAACCAGCATTCTCCCCCTCCCACCAACCCCAGGCCACAGACCCCTGGAGGGAAGGGAGGGAGCCAGGTGACTCAGAGCCGCCCACTGTGACCTCCCCCCACCAGTCAGCATGGCCTCAGAGACCAGTGTGGTGTCCAGAAGATGATGCACGCTCTGGTGGAGCCTGGCCCTTTGTGGTGACAGAGGAGGCTATGGAGGTCAGGAGAGAAGGCTCTGGGGAGATAGGAAGGGACAGGCCCCCACCCCATGCCAAGGCACCATTTGCCTGATCATCGAATATGAACCTGTTCACCCACCACCAGCCCCTCCTGGCAGTATTTCCCAGGAAGACTTTTAGGAGTCTCACAGCTACCCTGGGCCACCTCTCTGAGCCTCTGGATCTGGAGGTGGGGACAACTAGGGCCCTTGCCGGCCCCGGCTAAGAGAGGGAACCTTGAGGAGCTCCCATATGAGAACAGAGCACTCCAGTCCTGGGACTGAGAAATTTTTGGTGCCACTCTCTGAGTGAACACTGGGCAGGGTTAGGAAGAAAATACCCCCAATATATGTGTGCCCACTGTAAGCCAGGGCAGGGAGCAGCCAGTCACTGCTGTCACATCCACTGAGAAATGGAGTTGGTGATTGGCTTAGTGAGAGGAGCCTGGGGAAGGATGATGGAGTCTCCCAGCAGTGGAAAGACATGAGCTTTGGCCTTTCAGGTTCCTGGATACTGTGCTGAGGGAGGGGCAGCAGCCCTCCATTCACAGAGGCCTCCTGGGAGGGGAGAAACTAGAGTGGTGGACGGTGGTCGGCCCAGCAGAGGGCAGGCTTGGGAAGAGTGGCGGGGCTGTCCTGAGGGGAGTGGAGCCCTGCTGTAGGAGAGACCTTTCCCTACCTCTCAGAGCTCATCTGGCTCTTTTCTTTCTTTCATTTTCAAATTAGAGGCAGCAAAAGGACAAGCTTAACTGTCTCTCGTCCCCTTTCCATACCTTCAGCTTTGATGTCCACCCCTCTTATGACGCCTGCTCTCTTGGGAAGGTAAAGGCAGGAGCTGGTGGCTGAGGCAGCCTCTGGCCTTGAGGCAGGCGGCACCAGGAGCGGCTGGATGGGAGGTAGGAGCCTGCGGCCCGGCCCCTGGCGTCTGTGGGCAGCCTGGTGGTGAGGGAGTTTGTGGCTCTTGCTTCAAGGAGGTGGGAGGCTGTGAGAGTCAGGAGTGCAAGGTGGACCTTGCCCTGGGGGCAGGACAGTGTTCTGTACACGGCAAACGTGTGTTCATACACACACATGTAAGTGTGAGCATGTGCTGTGTCATCCACAATAGGGTGTGTGCCAGCACACGTGTGCAGAGCCCAAATCCTAGCTGAGGGATTGGCTCATCCCGTATTTTGAGGCCTCGGTAGCATTCTTATCCGGGGGCCACATGTGGAGCTGATGGTGGTGTGGCAGGCCTTGCATGCAGGACTGCCCCAGCCCACTTGACTGTGTAAATCTGCTCTGTGGAGGGGGCAGAGGTGTCTCCAGCAGGGGCTCTGCTGTGCAGCGCGAGGCCTGGCAGTCCATGCAGCCCAAAGGGGCTAGACCTGCTGAGCTGGCTCTTCAGAAGCATCCAGTCCTGAGGATACTGTTCACAGGGAGAGGTTTTGGGTGCTGGTGCCCCCTCGCCTACTGGGGCTCGTCCCTGAAGAGGGTCCAGCAAGTTGGAGATGGGGCGGGAAGGGGGGATGAAAAATAGGCCAAATTCATGTCCCAAGTCACAGGCTAAGCCCAGTGAATTTCCCTGTTCCCTACCTCAGTTTACCTATTCAGGAAATGTTCCAGAGTGCTGGGCAGGGTAAGCTCCAAAGCTGGGGTCAGGCGGTAACAAACAAAATCTCAAGCCAACCTCCTCCTCTATGCAAAGATCATTTCCGTCACCCTGAGATGGGGTGAGTGGATGTTGGGGGTACAATGGTATTCTGGGGGGCCTTGCCCTGTTCAGGACCTCGTCTTCGGGGGTCTGGCCCTCACCTGGCCTGCCCAAGGTCACCAGCAGTAGCAGTGGCACTTACATCTGTCCCAAAGTCTGGAGAGGGGAGAACTGGGCAGCCTTACACCCTGGTGGGGACCCTCACGATTTCTTTCTTTCTTGAAGAAACACAAGACCCTCAAGATTCACGTACTGTGTGATGGAGAGAAACAAATACCAACTGTTCCCCCCAAAATACAATGTATTTTGTACTTTGTAAAGTGTTAATTAAAATGGAGAAAAATATGTTGGCTGAGGGCGTCTGATTTTGTGCTGCTCCAGGGCCACACCTCATCTCTTTCCTTCTCCATTCCATGGTCGGGGAACATGGCCAGCGGTTGGGAGGAAGGCAGAACAGCCTCCCCGTCCACACTCAGCGGCTGAGAGAGGACACATCCCCAGAGCAAGAGGGGCTGTATTAGTTACCTGATGCAGGGTAACGAGTTGCCCCAAACGCAATGGATTAAAATGATTGTTTACGTGTCACCGTTTCTGTGGGTTAGGAATTCGGGAGCAGTTTGAGCAGCTGGCTCAGGGTCCCTCGGGAGGCTGCAATCATCTGAAGTCCTGGCTGGGACTGGAGGATCTACTTCCCAGGTGGTTTATTCACAGGGCTGGCAAGTTGGGCTCAGCTGTTGGCAGGGAGCCTGTTCCTCTCCACATGGGTCTCCCCATGGGGCTGCTTGAGTGTCCTCACAATACGGTGCCCAGATTCCCCCAGGACAAGGGATTCAAGGGCCAGTGTAGGGACCAAAATGGTTTTTTGGCCCTGAGCCTCAGAATTCACACGCCTCTGCCTCCACCATACTCTGTCACCATACAGCCCTGCTCTGATTTGACACAGGAGGAGAACACACAAGGGTGTGAAACCAAGAGGCCAAGGTCACTGGGGTCATCTTGGAGACCGGCTACTGTGCCCATCATTCCTCCCAAACCTCTGGCAGAGGCAGGCCTGGGGGTGAGGGGGCCTGCGGAGCAGGACAGGGCCTTGCTGGTGCATGGGGAGGATACGGGGCTGGATTCCGGGCCACAGGGCCTCTGGCCCAAGCCTGGAGCCGTGCTGTGGATGTCACACCCCCAGGAAGGTCCTTGGTGCTAGAAGCCCAGGAGCTGACGCCTCCCTACAAGATACCCTGGGGGCACGAGGGAGGGCTCCGTGCCCAGCGTCCCTAACACAGGGCTCTGGCATTTGGTTCCTGCCCTTTTGACAGGTAGGCACGCAGGATGCCCAAGCAGGACAGAGGTCTTGGACCTTGGACACCCTTCACTGCCCCTCTCTGACGTTTTCCATAGAGGGCCAGTGTGACCAAGGCAGTGCTGAAGACCTGAGCCTGCACTGAACCCCACCAACCTCCATTCCCACCTGTCTCACCCCTGCCCGCAGGAAAAGTGGACCTGAGGATTGAAGGGAGTGACAATGAGGATGAAGCTCACTCACCACCCTGAGCCCAAGAAAGTTCTGGATGCTGTGAATGCTTTCCCTTCTGGGGTCTTCAGACTACGCCCCCCTCATTCCTTCAGAGACCCCATTGGAGCTGGGACATCCACGGGGACTCTTGATTTCCCCCAAAATCTCAAAAGTTACAAAGAACTCCAGGGCCCGATCTCCCATTCCCACCACTCACTCACAGTCACTGTCACTTGGGCGGTGCTGGACCTTGTGCCAGGTGCTGGGGACCCCGAGGAACAGGCTGTGGCCCCTGGACCTGCGTCTCTCTAGGAGGTGAGAAGACAGGGAAAGGAGCTAGTCCAAAGAGTGCAAGGCCAGGCTAGACCACAAGGGTGTGCTGTGCCCAGGGGGAGGGAATGACCACTGTCCAGTAGTAGGGGGCAGAACAAGAAGCCAGGACATTAGGGTTGAGCTTGGTAAGATGGGGACCCAGCAGAGGGAGGAGCAAAGGCGCAGAGGGCCAGAGGGAACCTTGGCTGGAATGGAGGAGTGCGGCGGGGGAGGGAGGAGTTGATGCGGCAGGTAGGGGATGAGGCTGAAATGCAAGGTGGGTGCTCGGGTCCGCCAGGGGCCTCACCCTCCTATAGGCCATGGGGAGCCACTGAGGACTTCCACGCAGGGGACCAAACTTAGCATCTGAGTGGGAGTCTTGGTTATGAAGAGGGCTGATAGGAGCAGGAAAGGGGGACTGCCAGGGTCCTGGTCTCAGTTCTCAGGAGGAGGCCCCTGGCTGGTTCTAGAGTCGTCCCTGTGCAGAGTTGGGGTTGTGGGGGCAGTGGAGTATCAGGGGACCAACAGATGTCCAGCCAGCCCTCAGAACCATGACTGTGCCCCTCGCCTAACCAGGGCATAATTCCTCCTGGAGCAGCTCTGGCTGCTTGTGGCAGGTTCTCACCACTGCTCACATTCAGACCCCCAGGGGGGTTACCCATGCCAGGACTCCACCCCCAAGAGTCTGATTCAGTTTCTCTTGGATAAAATATCGGTGTAAAACGTCCCCCACCCTCTCTTAAAAGGTAATGTAAAGAACTGGGCCACAGAACAGCAGCAACTGTGGTCACATGGCCCCCCGGGTTTATCATGTGACATTCCTCTGGGGGGGCAGGGGGCTCATGATGGTCAAAACGAGCTCTCCAAAGGGAATGTGCGGGATGAGATCGTGGGGGTGGTTGCACCACATAGACAATACGCTAAAACCACTTAATTGTACACTTTAAAATGGTCCTACGTCATGTGACTCACATGTCAATGTTTTAAAAATATCGATGTGGTAGAAAAAACAACAGGAATGGATGCTGGGCGTGAAGGATGGCCAAGAAAGAATATGAGTTATTCTGACACTCTTGAGGGTTAGAGGAAGTCCCTATCAACATGGTGGAGGCAGCACAGAGAAGAAGGAGGAGGACGGAGGCAAGAACCGGGAGCTCCCACCTCGCAAATGTTGGTGGGGGAGCATCTCATTTGAGCTGTTTTTCCAGGAGCTCTGGACCTGATCTGATCCAGCGGGAAGCTCTGCAGCGTCAGCGAGACCCAGGCCCATCTCCCACCCTGATGAGCTTGGGACACCGGGAGGGTCCTGTTGTCCCGGGAGAACCTCGGAGAGCAGGCAGAGTCTCTGAGGAGCCTATAGGGAACAGCCCGCGTTGTTTTCAGGGCAATTAATACTTCGTGTCTTGGACTCAAGATCACCGAGCGTGTCATGAAATATGTGGTAAGTGTCCAAACTTAAAAAATTAAATGAAGGCACCAGTGATCCCACTTCTTAGGTATACACTTGAGAAAACTGAGAACACGTTCACACAGACACTTGTACCGAATTCAACAGTTGGTGGACATTTGGGTGGTTCCACTTTTTGGCTATTATGAATAATGCCAGAACTTCATGTACGAGTTTTACATTGGCCCAGCGTTTTATTTTTTTTGGATCATTCGCATACATCAAAACAATCAATCAGTAACCTCCCAGATGATTCTATCATACAGGCAAGGTTGTGAGGCCCAGGGTAAAGGGTTGAATCTGCCCAAAGGAATCCCCTCATGAACATGGCCCCCAGAGCAGGCGGCCTCATCTTGATTCCCTAGTTTGAGGCCAGACTCATTAGAGGCAGCCTGCACCCAGATGCGCCAGCTGGAATGAACGCGTCCTTCTCACCACTGCATCCCCTGCACCTGGCAGCTCCTGGCGTACAGTCAGACAGGAACAGGGACCCAATCAGGCCTTTGCTTCATCTTCAGTGTTCTCCCGCTGTAATGAGGGTGGATGACTTAGCTGTGGAACAGCTTTCGGTCATGAGCCTGAGCCTGTTCAGTTTCCGTCTCTGAGGGTGGACTCACAAGGGCCATTTTTCTGATGGGCACAGATTCCTGTGCTCTTCTCTGGCAATTCAGCTGGCACCACCCTACCAGAGCGACAGCAAGACCAAGTCTCTCTGCTCCTCATGGGCAGCCCCCACACCAGCTACATCCCACATGTTTGCCTCCCTAGCAAGACAATGGACTCCTGGTTCAAGGAGGTGACCACACTCTCGGGATTTTTCCTTTTAAACTTGACTGCTCAGCATGCCCTCAGTGTGGCCCCGAGAAAATCACAGCAAGAGGGACTCCAAGCACTGTCTCCAGCTCAAGCTCAATCTGGGCTGTTCCATGAGAAATATCAAGGTTGGTGTGGAAGAAAGGCTGGGTTTCTTGGTCGCCACAGCATGAGCGTCTGAGGGTAGCTGGGTGATGCACCCTGGGAGAGAGAAAGGCAAGTGTGGGCTCCTTGGGGGAGGGGATACATTCCTGGGGCTCAATCCTGGGGCAGGGCAGGCCCCAGGAGAATGGAGACCTCACAGAGCCACCCCAGTGCTGGGGGCCACCCCCAAGGCCATCTGAAGTGGTCTCTGGGAAGGTCAGGCTGCATGGTTAGGCCGAGGCAATGAGCAGCTCCCATGCTGCCCCTGCGGGGAGAACGGCCCTCAGAGTTGTGAGTAACTCTGCTGCTTGTCAGGAGGTGCTGGGACCTGACCAGGGCTGCCCATGAGGAGAGAGAACAGTGTGGATCTTCAGAAACGCAGCCCGAGTGTCTACCCTGTGCCAGGTGCTCAGCGAGATTGTCACCCGCTGTGCCAAGTCAGAGCACTCTTCCTGCCGCGTGGTTCTCAGCGTCTGACTGTGTCACATGAACACAGTGAGTGCACAGTAGGTGTTTCCTGACCTCGTGAAAATGCGAGCCAACCACATATTCAAGAAACAAGCATGATCAGGACAAGACTCTCCTGAGTGAGTCAGGGGTGGACCTGACGAGAATGGCAGGCCAAGTGTTTTGGATTCACTGATGTCAGGGTCTGTGTGCCAGCAAGAGACCCCCGTCCCCGCCAGAAATCATCATGGACTGGCAGCATGTACACCTGGCGGGTGCTCAGGGAACAGAAGACTGAGACCTATGCCCCTGGGAACGGCTATCCACTGAGGGAGATAATGGTGGCCACCGTGTGATGAGAGTCCCTCCACCTTCTCAGGCCACACCTGCCACTCGGGCTGTGCACTGGCCTCCTCTACAGACCCCAATACATGCAGAAGGACAGAGCCTGAGTGTAAGAAGTCAGGACAGCCAGAAGACACGTCGGAGTGGCCCATGGTCACTGCATTCAGGGTGTCCTCACACACTCGCTGAAGTGACAGGAGCCCGGAGCCTGCAGACAGACTTTTCGCAGGGAAAAAAAGGATAAATTATAGCAACGAAGCTAATGGTGGAAACAGTTTCTGTGTCTGTGGGCCTGCCGAGGTCACAGGGAACCAACAGAGCCAGCGGCAGAGGGAAGGCCCGATGGAAACAGCCCCTGAAACACCAAAGTGCCTCGAAACACTCTGCAGTGGGTTTTTGAAAGATAAATCCTTATTGTATTTAAATTATACATTTTTTTTTGCATTTTTACAAGTGTTTTTTAAAAATGCTTCTCACAATTTCAAAAGACATTATTAGAATCCAGCCTTCAAAGGAAATACTTAGGCCTGTGCGTGCATACGGTCGCGCGCAGGCACACACACGCACTCTCCGCAGTCTGTCTCTGGAGGCAACATGAGAACCAGAACCGGTGGTGCCTCTGGGACAAGAGACGGGAGACTTAGTTTTCATAAGACACTTTGTACCAAGTACGTATGTTCCGTGTTCAAAAACATCAATAGCTTTGTTTAGAAGAACTGATTTAGTAAACAGTAATATAAACTACAATTTAAGAAAGAACACTTTAACACTGAAATGAGCCTTTTGGTCTAATTGCATTCTCCCCGGTATGAAAAACATTATTTTTCACTTTGGTGGCTGTGGTAAGGCACTCTAAATATTAAATATCCTGCTTTCTTTTAAATGCATGTAAAACATTCCTCCAAACGGGCCTCTGCAAACAGCTCCTGGCACGCCAGCTTTGTCATTTCAAACCTTTCCCCCTTGGGAGCCCCTCTGGGCCTTGTGGAGCCTGGCCTGTAGCTTCTGCCTCTCTGAGGCCCCGGGGGGCCTCTGTTTCTCTGCTCCACGTGCCCGTGGACAGCCTCTGACAGGGCCTCTTCCAGGGCACAGGGGGACTGGAACCCTTGGTCAGGCTGCCCCCTGCTTGCACAGGCTGCTCACTCACAGCCCCAGGAAGGAGCGCAGCGCCAGGGAGCCTGCAGCCTGAGAAGCTGCTGCTGGGCGCTCGCTCTGGCTCCTCACCACTACGCGGTCTCTCCTGATGCCCTGGCAGAGGGTGCGCTGGGGCAGGAGGAGGCCAGCTGGGACCTGGGAGGGGAAGCAGTGCCCAGGGAACTGGTCCTGGCCCAGCCGCACACTGGACGCTGCTGCCACATCAGGTAGTCTGCTCTGTGGGCACGCACTCACGCCCGTCCAGTCCAGCCTTACGCTCCATGGCAAATACCGGTCTTCCAGGCAACCGATTCCCAGGCACCCTCGGATGTTCTTGCCTCACACAAACAGCTCTCCTTTGTCTGCACAGAAAGGAAAAGGGTGGCTTGGCTGGGCTAGGCCAGAGGCAAGTCACCAAGAAGAGGAAGGGTCATGAGAATACGCTTTCTAGAACCAGGTACAAACAGAGCCCAATGTTAAACTTCAATTTCTACCAGGCATTAATGCCTCCTTTTGAAGGGAAAGGTATACTACCCCCAAACCAAAGACATGTGCAAGCCCAGAATGACGGTGTGTCCGTCACATGGAGAAGAGTACATGCACAGAGCTGTAGGCCCAGGAGGCTCCTGGACACGGCCCACTCTGCTCGCCCCATATGCACGCCCCTCACCCACAGTCATGGCCCACTCTGCTCGTCCCTTATGCACACCCCTCACCCACAGTCACATCCGACCACACCCTGCCCTCCACACGTCCTGAAGTCTGAGCACCCTCCAGTCCTGGTCATGCCCTAATAGAGGGAGACCTCCATCCGTCATCCCTTGTCTGGGTTTCCACATCTCGGGAGCATTTGGTCAAGGGACACAGGGTGACTGGGCACCTCTTTGGGCCGGGTCGATGTCTGTGTGCTGGGAGCTGGGACACGACAGTGAGTGAACACGTACGGTTCCTGTCCTCATGGGACAAGAGCTAGTCAAACAGTTAGAAAGAAACAAACGATCAAACCAATATATACGTGTTTACAAACTGTAAAAAGTGCCACGAGGGACAAGAACGGACGAAGTGCTCTAGAGGACAGTCCAGGAGAACAAATCTAGACTGGGCTCGGGAATGCCCACCTCTGGACGGGACCCCAGACCTGGTGGGGCAGCCTCCTGCTACCCAGCCTTCAGACCCCACTTCTGTCCACATCAGCTCTGGGCACTCCTTGGCACAGAGGCCCCATTTTACCACCTCCACCTGAGAAGCAGAAGAAGTAGACAAGACATGGAGAAGCCAGGACTAAAATAATCTGGCTGATTAATAAGGAATCCTTTTGTTCCCATCCATCAGAGCCCCTCTGGTCTGACCACCACCCTGGGGACTCCACCCTCAGATTTTACGTGTTTAATAGAACAATTCAGTCTGGCCCCCAAAAGGTTAGCAGATCTCAGGGGAAACCAACCAAGTCCAACTCCCAGCTGACCACATGCAAACGCTGGGCACAGAAGGAGAGATACCCAAGCTCTGATGCTCCCTCTACTGAGGACAGTCACGGCACCTGGAGGGTGGCTGTGGGGTCTCGGGGGAAATCTAGAAGCGGATTTCATTTTGGTGTGACCCAAAACGTCCACATGGTATGACAGCAAACAGAAAACAGTGTACTCTAGTTGAATATTTTGCACATTTCATATGGATTTCCAAGGATGTGACTCTGCACAGTTTAAGCCGTAGATCATTGATACCTCCAGATTGAGTCCATAATGACTCTTAGTTTTTAAATCAAAATAGCTTTAGAAGAGTCTGGCACCCTCAAGACATTAGCATATGGAAGTGCTGACTCCGAGTGACGGTGCTGAGGGACTACCCCGGTCATCACTGCGACCGAGGGTGCTGTGCACACAGTCACCCCCCCACAGTCCACGCCACAGCCCGTGTGTGTTACAGGCCTGAGATCTGAACCTCAGACGACAACTGAAGGGCAGTCAGGACTCTGGGTCGGGGGGGCCTCTGGATAGTCCTCACAGTAGCGTAGGGCCAGAGAACACTAACGAGGATGACCCCACTCTGTCCCGGCCCAGACGCCTAAATAGAAAACAATGACTCACCAGAGATGAGTAATTGAGATTTACAAATTAACATTCTTAGGTGCAAGGAAATAGCGAATTTACGTGAGGATCCCCACAAAATGAAATTAATTTTCTTCAGTCTTACCAGTCAGGTCAACTAAAGAGCAGCAGACTGACCTGACAGTTACTGTGGTGGAACGGGAGAGGCAATCAAGGAAAGCGCACATCCGAGGCCGGGAGGCACTTGGGTGTCTGACGGCTTTGTAACTGGGCAAACCTTCAAGAACAGCTCCATTCCAGCCTTGGCTTTGATCATTCTGTCCTGGCACTTTGGAGAAATGGGGCATATTTCCCTCCACAAAACCCCAGGGTATCTGACAAATCAGCGTCCTGCCGTCCCTCATTCCTGGGTTGGGTCAGGGTTTGGGCTTGGCCAGGAGCGGGATGAGCCCCACACTTTCATTTCCCGATGGCTCTCCCGGGGATTCATCAAACCTCTGCTGGGTTCCCCAGCACCCTGACATTCTCGAGGGTCCACCTCCTACCACCGACTGGCATCCTCTTGAGAAAATTCACTTTCACATGAGCCCAACCACAAACCAAAGGAACCAAAAACAAAACTCCAGGATGAAAAAAGACACACATTATACAACTTCAAGCCAAACAACATCTGGATGAGCTGCTCACTGTAATTATCCACGCGGGGCGCCCCTCCACTGGATGGATGGACACTGAAAGCTGCCCACGGCTTAGGATGAACCCAAGAGAGTGCAGCTCGGCCCGTCACTGGGGCCACACAGGCTTCGCCACTTACTGGTAAGGGGAGCAAAGTGGCTGAGTCCACAGCAAATGCAGGAAACCTGGACTTCTGGGTTGAACTCCATCAAGCTGAAGAGAGTGGGTGGAATCATTTCCGGAAGAGCGGTTTCCACTAGGTTTGTTCCGTTGCCAAGAATTCCGTAGCCTCAGACAAAAACATGTCCTTCTACATGACAGTAAAAACAGCGGTCAGTAAGTCAAACCAAGTGCAGCTCTCCTCACCAGAAATTCAAACTGCACCGCTCGGATGCTTTCGATACACAGGGATTGTTTTCTCCTCCTTGGTTGGCAAAATCACGTTAATTACACTTGGAAAAGAATCAGTTTCTTTTCTCCTCTTTTAAATTCTTACTCTTGGCGTATGTCAAGCAAACAAACCAAGCTCAGAATACAAACTTCCCACACCTGGAGGGCAACCTGGAGGGGCCTAGTCAACAAATCACCCAGAAACCCCATGTGAACACAGGAGAGCCTCAGAAGGGCAGTTATCCCCCTACTAACAGCTCTAAGTTTCACACTGACCAGGAGAGCAAGCCAAATATAAAACAACTTCTGGCCAGATGCTGAAAACTCTCAGAAATGATGTTTTGCTTATAAAAAGTGGAATACTCATCAGTGGTGCCAGATGTTTCATCCCAGGGGCATGGACCTCAGCGTCGAAACCCTAAGGCTCTTCTCCCTCTGTCTCTGTTTCTTGGTGCAGCCTCTCTGGAGAAGGCAGGGCCAGAGTCTCTGGCCCAGGCGACAGGAGGGGAGAAAGCAGTTCCTTCTCCACTCCAGAGGTTTACTACAGAATTACTAAGCTCTGGGCTAGCTATTTGTCTACAGAGAAACCAGGGCTACTATCGTTCTGTCAGGAACGTCACCCTCACCCTCTATTAACTGAACTCACTCTAACTAGGTCTTCCCACAGCCACGTTCCCTCCCTCAGGCTGAGGTCTGTGCCTGTGAATCCAACAGACACCGACCCTTCGCCATCGACCCCTCTACACCTTCCCAATGACCTGCCTGCAAGAGGCTCTCACCATTTCATACAGCACAGCCTGTGCCCCTACATGCCACATGCTTAACCGTCCCCACTCCTGAGAAGGGCAAGTATCGGGGGACATTCACCCGAGTCACAGGAAGGGTCCATACTGTTAGGAAGACAAACTTGTGAGAACTTGGAAGGATTCTGGTGAACGGAAAGAGCACATAAGTGCCAGGTCATTCATTCACCCCACAAATATGTCCCAAACAGTAAACATAAGCTAAACATCTAACTGGTGATGGGAACATGAGGGGAAGGAAGAGACCCGGTCCCTCTCTCTGAGTTCAGTCTAGTGGAGGAGGCAGAGGTCAGCCAAAATTAACACCCAGTTAATCTGTGCTGACTGCAAGGATGGCAGGACAGGGGCCTCCGTGAGGGAACGTCAGGGAGCCTGATGTAGTTCATGGGCAGGAGCAGTCGGGAGGCTTCACTCTATCCACGTAGTCTGAGGGATGAGTAGGAGTGTGGAGGGGAGGGGAGAGCACGGTATTCCACGTAGGGGAGACAGCACCTGCACAGGGAGGGAAGGGCCATGGCCCACTGAGGGAGTTTAAACAAGGGCCGAGTGGATGAAGCCAGGGGACGAGGGGGAATATTTGCAAGACGCCAGTGGGGAGCAGGGAGGGCAGGTCATGCAGGATGCTGTAGACCACGGAAGGGTCTGGTCTTTATTCTAAGCACAATGGGGAGACGGTAAGGGTTCTAAGTAGGGAAGGGACATGATTCCTAGAGGGGAACGTGAGTGGACGTGGCAAACAGTGGAGAAGGAGCGGGGGGGGTGACGAGCAGGGGTTCACTTTTGGACCCACTGAACTCACAGTGCTTAGAGACGGCCAAGGGAAAACGTCAAGTGGCACTGAGAGATGTTCGCACCTCCGAACAGCAGGCTTGGCCTCACCAGCCAGCTGGAGAGTCCTGAGCACACAGACGGTGACTGCAACCACGGTGAGGGTGAGACCTTCTGAAGGAGAAGGCAGAGGAAAGGAGGAGAGCACAGTCCCGCCTCGGGGACCTCCGACATGGGAGGGCCTGGCCCAGGAGGAGAGCCAGGAAATGAGTCCAGAAGGAACGAGAAACGAAGAGAGCCCTCGGAGAGCCCAGTCACAGGGGCGAAAGGAAGACTGCTCTTCACCAAGATGCTCAGCACGTCACGGCCAATGTCAAACGCTGCTGAGAGATCAAGAAAGGGAAAGATTGGACAATGGTCTCCAGGTTCTTTATTATTGTTTTCAGCAACATGGAGGTCACCGTAACCCTAGCAAGAGCCACTCAGCAAACTGATCAGTGTGGAAGCTGAGTGGAACGGACAGAGGAATGAGAAGGAGACGAAGAAATGGGGACAGTAAGTCAATGCAGCTCCTGAGAACTCTCGCCTAGAAGGGGAGGCAGGAGGTGAAGCGAAGGGGTGGGACTTGGGGGAATGGGAGGATGTAGAGGGCTCCACACAGGGCCTCTTAAGATGGAAGACACCTGAGTCAGGTGTCAAGACTGATGGCGAGGGACGAGTAGAGAGGGAGAGGCTGAAGTTGTGGGGAAGAAGGCCCAGCAGATGGAGTGAGGCTTCTGAGGAACGGGGGGAGAAGGGATCCAGGGCACAGAGAGAATCATCAGCTTCAGCAGGAAGAGACACGCTTCCCCCACCACTGTAAAGGGAAGGGACCCAGGGCGGGGACAGGTAGAGGCAAGTGTGCAGGAGTCCGAGTGGGAAACTGAGGGCTTTCTCAGCTGACGGCATCTGTTTCCCCTATGAAACAGGAGGCAGGTTCTTCTGCTGAGAGTGAAAGATGGGAGGGTCAGCGGTCTGGAGGACGAAGTGTGGCCAACTTAGCTTTCCAGCAGGATTTGATCTTGGTGCCTCTGCTGAGGGATAACTTTGGAAAGACAGATTCTAAGTGCTTTGGTGAAGACCGCGGCACACCAACGGTCCCTAAGTTGACTCAAAAGGAAAAGAGGGGTTTACTGACCCAGAAAGTGTACACCTAGGTGAGCGAGGCTGGCAGAGCTGGGGCCTGGCCTCTGCTGCCTGGCTCGCAGAGAGCTTCTTTACCTAACTGTGCTCTGGCAAGGGCCACTGGAAAGAAATCACTGTTGTCACTGACAGAGGGAGGCTCAGGCCACAGTCAAGATCATGGTTGTGGCAGGCTACTTCTATAATGGCCCCTAGTGAGCCCCGTCTCCTGCTGTTCACACCCACGTGTACTCCCTTGTGTGGGGGCTGGACCTAGTGACTTGCTTCTCACAAGCAGAAGGCCAGCAAACGTGAAGGTGAGGTCACTGCCCAGATTAAATGAGAGGACACTGGCTTCTGTCTCACTGGCACTCCGTCTTACCCTCTCATTTGGTCACTCTGACGAAGCCAGCTGCCATGTTGGGAGCTGCCACATGGAGAAGCCTACATGGCAAGGAACCGAGGAAGGCTTGGCCAGCAACCATTTGCTGGACAACTACCAGCAAGGAATTGGGGCCCCCTGCATCCTGCCAACAACCATCGGTGTGCTCCTGGAAGCAGAGCCTTCCCAGTGGAACCCTACGATGACTGCAGCCTTTGAGAGACTCAGAGCCAAAGACCCAGCTAAGCCCCCCACGAAGCCTCACCCACAAAATTCAAGTGGTACTTCTACCCACTGCTGCTGGCAGTATCAACTGATAAAACTTCTGGAAAGCAATTTAACAATACATACTGACAAGAATAAAAATATCCTACTCCTTTGACACTCCTGGGATTTATTCTAGAGCAATAATCCAAACGAAAGAAAAAGTCACGTATGCACACAAGATAAATGTCATAATATCTCCAACGGCCACCGCACTCCGTCTCCAAAGAAGTATGCCACCTGACAACAGGGAAATGCTCATGTAATTTTATAATAAAATGGTTAAATTAATTATTAATTATGATAAATTAAATTGATGCTATATCATACAAATATTAAAAACTGTAACTGTGAAAATATTACCACCATGGAAAAATGCTTTATGTAAGTATAAATGATAAACAAGCATATAAAACCACACCTATGCTGTGATTACTGTATACTAATGTGCACAAATGGGGGCCGGCCCTGTGGCGGAGCGGTCAAGTGTGCACGCTCCGTTGCGGCGACCTGGGACTCCCAGGTACTGATCCCGGGCGTGCACCGATGCACCACTTGTCAAGCCATGCTGTGGCGGCATCCCATGTGGAGTAGAGGAAGATGGGCACAGATGTTAGCCCAGGGGCAATCTTCGTTAGACAAAAGAGAGGGATTGGCATCGGATGGTAACTCAGGGCGAATCTTTCTCATCAAAAAAAAGGGCCGGCCCCGTGGCTTAGCCCTTAAATGTGCGCGCTCTGCTGCTGGCGGCCCGGGTTCGGATCCTGGGCACGCACACCGACGCACCGTTTCTACGGCCCATGCTGAAGCCGTGTCCCACATACAGCAACTAGAAGGATGTGCAGCTATGACATACAACTATCTACTGTGGCTTTGGGGAAAAAATGTGCACATATGAACGAGGATTGGAAGAAAACAGTAGACAATGAACAAAGATGATTTCATCTGCTGGTAGGATTACTGAGGGATTTCTACAAGATTTAGTCTTATATTAATGGCCCTCTCTTCAGACAATATCAGAAACAAAAAGGTTAAATATACAAGCTTGAGAAAATGTCTCAATCATTCCTCCCCTGCATTAATCACATTCTTCTCAAATCAGTGAACATCAAGCTCCTTTTAGGGGGACACTTGTTTTCTCTTTGAAAGCCTCACACAGCTTCCTGTCTCTGCTGAGAGAAAGGCTCACAGCTCCTCTGCTGAGGGGTGGCTCTAATCCTCCCACCCAATCCTTTATTGGTTCCTTTCCATGGGAGCTGGGGATGAGGGAAATGGGAAGGGACAAACAGAACAGTGTCCCCAGGAAGTGATAAGAGAGGTAAGAGTCAAATGAAGGCAGGTGGTTCGAACCCATGAGAGCCCCGACTGCTCACAGCTCCAGACTGCACCATCCCAAGGAGGTGTAAGGTCCACTACCTGTTTGCCCAGCTGGGCCCCATCCATCAGAATAGACTTCTCCTTTATCCGTTAGGAACAGACTATGGTCCTGACCACAAGCGATCTATCAGACAAACAGAGGGAAGGTTGATGAGAAGAAATCCTTGGCAGCCCAGTGTCCTGCTCAGCAGGACCCAAAGCACGGAGCATTCCCTACTGCTCCTGAACCTGAGGGGGCCAAGTCCAGGCAGGCTGCCCCACACAACCTCCACTTCTTATTCTTTCTCACTCCACTGCAGCCTGGTTTCTGCCTGCCCCTCCACTGATGCGGCTCTTGCTAAAGGAAAGGGCCAGATGTCCTAAGGAGAAGACCCAAGAGCTCCTCCATCCCAGTCCATCCCTGAAGAACCACTCCCTTCTCACAAGCCTTTCTCTTCCCCATCTCTCTCTTCTGCCTCTCCCATAGCTTCCAGTCTTGCTCCCTAGCTCAGCCTTACTCCTTACCCTTCAGTGTTGGAATCCTTCTCCAAGGTCTGTCTTCTGCCCTCTTCTCTCCTCCTCTTCACACTCCCCTGGGAGGCTGCATCCGTTTCCAAGGCTTTCTCTGTCACCTGTACACTGCTATCTCCATTCCCAACAACTTTACTGAGTTCCAGACCTGCTTTTCTAACTGCCTAATGAAAAGCACCGTTTACTAAATGCTTATTATGCCAGGCACTGTGCTAAGTCAATAACCAAGAACACCTACGAAGAAACTGAATCTCAGAGAAGGTTGGTAACTTGCCCAAAGTCATCCAGTTAATATGTGGGGAAGCAGGGACTTGAATTCGCATCCATGGGACTTTCAAGTCTGTGCAAGACGCACTATACTCTACTGCATACTAAAAAACAATTTCACTCTCTACCTCCTCCTTGCTTCTGTCTCCCACTCAACACGAGCCTCCTCCTCTAGGACTCCCCCATCCGGGTTGAGAACATCAGCAGCCACTCATTTGCCAGTGGAGTCAGGACTCCATTCCCTCTAGCTCACTCCCTGGACCTCTTATCAAGCCCCAAATCTGGTCAATCCTCCTTACATGTCTCTCACACATGTCCCTTCTCCCCACGCCTTCCAAGTGGCCTTCATCACCTCCTCCCCCCAACCCTAGAAAACCCTGCATCGCTCACTCTCCACCTGTCTTCCAGCCTATGCCACAGCACTCCCCCTGTAAGCATACCAAACTCCAGCCACCCCACATGCTCTCAGCAGTTAAAGGCTCCACCTGCCACCTCCCCTCTGCCATGAAACCTTTCCCCACCACCCATTCCTGGTCTATCTGGTAAATTCCTCTGTCACTCCTCCCACGATGCCCTTCTGTGCCTTCCATTCCATCCCTGGAAGACTTAATGACTCCCCTTTGCTACTCTTATAGCACTTTCGGTATGCATTCATTTATGTATTTAAGTATTGATTATAGATATCTACCATGTGCCAGGAACTGCCCCAAACATGGGAATAAATGGTGAACAAGATAAAGCCAGCCTGAAACACACACAGAGCCTGGGCACACTCAGGTACAGCTACAGCTAGTTTTTTCAACTTGTCTCTCCCACTAGAGTGTTTTCCCCCCAAACCTTATTCAACTTGGTACCCCATGTTCCAGTACTGAACATCCTGGCCTACAGTAGCCAGGCGACCATTTGTATAAAATAATTTATTAATTCAGAAAATCCGCCTAAAAATTTCCCATCACCCCCCCCTAGTTTCCCCCTTTCAAAAGTGCCCTAAGGGGCAGAATGAGTAGCTCTCAGCCCACGCCTCTTACCTGGACCACCTGTCCATCGAAGGCCTGCGTTCTATGGACTTTGTGACTTCTGCTAATGGCTGAGGGCAATCTGGGGAGAAGCAAGACATATGGTCACGGTAAGCATTGTGGGGTTCTGGCCTCTCCTCTGTCATTCCTCACTGGCGGCCCCATACACACACATAGTAACTGTTAGGGAAACTCTCTAGGTCAAAAAGAAGGCAGAGTTAGACACAGGTGCAAAGGTAAAATAATACAAACTAAATCGCTTGGTGATTTTAATATGCTGCCAGAGCTGAGACTGGTGTTTAAACCCACCAGCATAACGCGAGGAACTAGAGGGAAATTTTTTTAAAGACCAACAGAAATAGAACTGAAACAGAGGAATTTTTGAAGTTAATCAATTTGGCTAAAAATAAAGAAGGAATCCAAAGAAGGTCTAGCCATCCCAATCAATGCTCATGCACCTGCCCTCCCACCAGGCTGATGCACGGAGCTCCCCCTGAGATGGAACAACACTCTCCACAGCTCTCCGTGGAGCGCTCACTGCTCCTCTCAGGCCTGAGGAACCTTGCTTGGTACTGCTCTGTGACTCTATCACACAGTAATCACTCCAGAGATGTTTAATGCTCAACACAACTTGGGGAGGGGTAGTCCTTGTGGGAACTCACCTGTAAGGTTCATTTTCCACCACCTTCCTTCCACATTGTCCGTAATAGCTGTTTGCCAGGCTGAAGACTAAAGAATACCACCACCAATGAAATCAGTTCTACAGGTGTGTGGAACCCAAGAATGTCAGGACTGGAAGGGGGTCTGGAAAGTGGTCCTAGTCCAACTGCTCACCCAACTGCCACTGGGTTTCCTTCTCCAATATTCCCAGCCAGTGCAGGCACACCTCCAGGCATGCTGGGGTCCAGACATGCTGCAACAGGCTGGGCCACCTGTACTTTCCCTCTGCTTCTCCTCTGGGCCCTCGTTCTGCCTCTCAGGAATTCCATGAGAGGCGAGCACCTCCTGTGAAAGGACTCAGCACCCCCTTGTCTTGACATGAGTACAGCCATGTTTGGCCACTCCATTGACCTACAGCCACCAGCACAAAAAGAAATATAAAAGCTGCTTTCTGAGTGGTGGGAACTGGCCCTTCTCCCATGAACATAGTTGCAATGTGTAAAAATTTCAAGGCCCTCGGGCGCCACAGCCTGGGCCTGACTGACCATCTGTGCTGGGCTGGGACGATAACCACAAACCAACGCACGTACACAACTACTGGGCTGCGACAACAGCCAGGGTGCTCAGTGCATGTACGCCACTGATAACCTTTTGTGCATGGAAACACTGAATGCTTGCTCTGTAAACTCTGTAACTGCTTATATAAACTGCTGGAAAGCGAGGCCTGGTGAGAGTTCCACTTGTGGAAGGGACGCCTTGCCCAGGACGTGTGATTCCCACACACCCATGTCGATTGACAGGACTCTCTCGGTACTGGGGCGTGGATGTTGTGAGTAATGGATTTATTGTGAAGTAATTGATCTGATGTGTTCTCTTTTCGGTCAACCTGGTGTTTCTCTTTCCGGTTGCCTTGTGTCATTTCCCTTCAGTCGATCTGGTCGAGCCAATGTTTTTCCATTTCTGATCGAGCCAATGTTTTTCCCTCTTATTATATGACCTATTCGAATCTGCCGCTATCTCAGCTGATCAGGGGTTTCCCATTCTGATGGAGCTGGTGTTTTTCCCTCTTATTATTTGACCTATTCTGATCTGTTGGAGGACTACCGCCTTTACTATCCTCTGTATAATAAGATATACCTTCAGTCCATTTGTTTGGAGTGGAGTTTCTTTTACGTCTCCAATCGAATCCCCCGAACCGCTCATAACACCCCATTCCTTGCACCTGTCACCAGGTTGCCCTCAAGGCCAAGTCCCCTCTGGAAAGAGTTCCTAAACACCACCTTCGGCTTTTCCTACAAAGAACCCTAGCCAGAAAATGAAATGTGATGAATTTCATCAAGTTGGCCTTCCCTGGAATAACCACTTTTTTGGAGACGGTCGGGGTTACCCAGGAGCCTGGACTCTGAAAGCCCCGCGTCTTGGAGGAAGTGTTAGCAAACAGGCTTCTCTCAGTACAAGGGAAAAGCCGTTTACACACGTAGCCCAGCTCAGTGACTTCACAACAAAGGCAGGCGTTGATG